>NC_068356.1:110504183-110741445 GCF_020536995.1 Dreissena polymorpha | reverse complement strand
GTTTTCAATTATGTAAAATTAATGCGTAAACAAAGAAGGTGTATTTAAACTAGATTTATCTCATATCTAAAATCTTCATGTCTAGTATGGATATTAAAGATACTGCAATTTGTATTTAAAGAAACCCTAGCCAGATGTATCATCTTATTCGAGACGACTTCGACTCTAATCGATTTTGACTATGATAAACCATGATTTTACCATGGTATGAATGCGGTTACCATAATCAGACCATATTAAAAATACCACAATCAGAATGAATGTCAAATGAGGTGTTACTCATGGTAAAACCATTGACCTCGTGAAGTGTTAATAACTTGAATCATGTTTGACCATGGTTAAACATGCTAAGCATGGTTGTGCTATGTTTGTACAACTGGTGCATGACTATCAGGTTCCATTTGACTATGGTCTGCATTGATGTGACTTATGCATAACCATGTGAAACGACAGCTTGAACCAGAAAACACAAGGGAAATCTTAAAAATGTGCCAAACTTACTTAATTTATATAAGTGTCTAGTAATAACTTAATTTGAACGATTGTTAATTTTAAAGATGTTTGCCACGGATTTTATTTGCACTTTGCACGATTTTCTGTGATGACAATGAAATCATAGTCACTGGACTTTTGTTTGACCATGCTAGCAGGTCAACAGACGTTGTTTTATCAAGTTACCCTGCCAATCATGATATTCAACATGGACATGCAGCTATTATTGTCGTGTTTGTCCCGTGAATCACAGTCGGATATTAACCAATTCATTGATTCTATGAATGTGTCTGTTTGATAACAACTCCAAGCAATACTCCATATATAAGCATAATAAGATTTATAATGATATGTATGAATATCTAGATTAACATAACGCTGTTTCTAATTAGCATTTAACTCACTAAAAAAGTACGTTGCTTCGGAATATCCAGATTCTCATCATCATCATCATCATCATCAATCATCATCATCATCATCATCATCATCATCATCATCATCATCATCTCATCATCATCATCATCATCATCCATCATCATCATCATCATCATCATCATCATCACATCATCATCATCATCATCATCATCATCATCATCATCATCACCAACCCACCACCACCACCATCAGCATCACCATCATCATCAATCATCGTCACCACCACCACCACCATCATCATCATTCATCATCATCTATCTTGGGTACCGTGTTACGATCATTGTCATCAGGCAAATTGCAAAATATCGGCCATCATGTTTATATAAACGTCTCATCATCATCATCATCATTAAAAGTAATGTTTTCATCAGCGGCAGCAACAGCATCAGCATCATGATCAAAATTCATCGTGTTCATCGTTACCATTACCTTTTTTCACAAGTATCATAAACTACCAAGTAATCGACGTCAAAGTTGTTATGCTTTTTTTTGTTATTGTTGTTAGATGACTTTTGGGAAAGAGAAATTGTTTAGTGAATTTTGAAAGTTCTCGTGAAAAAGCCTCGTAAAAGATCGGATAAACAATTATTTGATCTCATTTACAATTCACATAACCCTCTACACGCTTAATTGGATTTGCCTTCAACAACCGAAGAGCGGGCATTGCAGTACTATTTTCAATCCAGTTCGTACGATAGTGTAGACGCAAGAATTGAACTTGTGAATTCAGTGTCTTAGTTAACACATGGGGAGGTAGACACTGCAACAAATTGAAAAGTCTGGATGGTTTCACTTCTCTACGCAATACTATCAAAACACGCAGGTGATATTTTTAACTCGCGGCAATCATATTTCCCCAATGATTATATATCAAACACATTTTCCCTTTCCATTTAATTATTGTAAATCTATGAATGTACAGGCATAGAGTGTTCGGACTGAAATTTCTTGAGCGGGTTTTATCTGTCGTCCGTCATAGTGCGGCGAACGCAAAAATCGTAGCCGAACGGCGATTGTCGAAAGACGAGGACCGATCGCGGCAGCGTACCTGAACACATCATCCACAAATTATCAATACACAAAACAAACATGTAATTGCCTCAATTTTATTGACGCAGAAAGCACTAGGGTGTTCAAAACGGGGATGGACCACTGGGTGACGGTCTTACCAGCCAGCTCTGCAATAGCAAAATATGTCCCGGCATTGACGTGAAGGTACAGAGTTACAATACAAGCTCCGTGCAGATTAGTGTAGAAGTCGTCGAAGAAGTCACCGACTGGATGCTTCTTCGAGTTGAGAAGAGCAAATATTATTGGCGTATCGACACGGCAATAATTTCACACAAAACGGACTACCGAAAAGAAATCCGAACCAGTTTTCGATTGCTTGTTTGGGATTTAATCAGTGAGATCTTGTTTTGAATGCGATTTTCGTTATGTGGCGGATAATATATCTCACACGACAAGTAATTTGTAAGTAAGTACAGAATAATGTTCAAATTATCTAAAGAGTTGAGTATGCAGGATATCACAAAAAACGGGATAATTATGTTCAATTCGTATGCGATATGATTCCATAGAATGACAAACTTCTCATGAAATGCAAATAATTAGTCAATGCTATGTGAGGAATGTGATCCCTATAAGAGTAAAATCATTTTGTTATCGTTGAGCATTAGATATTATTATTAGACCTATTTTTTGTGAACAAAGGCGGCTTTACAGGGGCCACGAAGGACGAAATATCAATCACCACTACACACACTTACCAGCGGGTTCTCGCCGAGAAACAGGTCAATATCACCTTCGAACAAACCAGATATCTCTTAGGGATGCCTGCCTGCCCGAATTATATATATGTATACGAAGACAGGGACTGATCATGTGTCTGTCCATTAGTTATGTTGCATCCATCAATTTACTTTAATTATACATATTACTCACATTCGTTTCTTTAATAAATTGTGTCCGTGTGTTAAACTGCTTTGTTTCGTTAGGTTTTTTTTCCAAATTTTATTTTCTTAATTTTGGATTACAATACTGCACAGTATGGCAAGCGAAGTGCACATTATTGTCTTAAACCACGGTTTAAAAAACCGTTAACTATATAGTTAAGGAACTTTGAACCCTGGTTAAAAGTGCCGTTTGCACATAATTCCTTAAACCGGGTTCAAGACTTTGAACCGCGGTTCAAAGTCTCTTAACTCTATAGTTAAGAAACGACCAATGAAATCGTGACATTTGCCTTCTAATTGTGGTTTGTGCTCCGCAGATTGATTGTCTCTGAATTATGTAGATAAGATATTTGTTACTATTTTTAGACACACTTTGAACCGCGGTTCAAACTCTTGAACTCGGGTTAAGGAATAAATGTGCAAGCGGCAGGTTCAAAGTCTCTTAACCCTATATGTAACTGTTTAATAATTAATGTGCATTCCGCACGTCTTTACCCCAGTTTAAGACTTTGAACCGCAGTTTAAGACTTTGAAGACTTTGACTTTGAACCGCAGTTCAAAGTCTCTTAACCCTGTGCAAACGGCACTTTGAACTCGGGTTCAAAGTTTCTTAACTATATAATTAACTGTTAAATAATTAATGTGTATCCCGCGCCTCTAAAACCGCAGTTTACGACGTTGAACCGCAGTTCAAAGTCTCTTAACCCTATAGTTAAGAGATGACCAATGAAGTCGCGGCATTTACCTTTCACTTGCGGTTTAAGCTCCGCTGATTGGTTGTCTGAGATAACAGATTTGTATCTATAATATAAATTAACATATCTATCTATCGTTTTTAAAACCGGTGGTTCCTTCCTCACTAAATATTAATCACTTTAAATACAGTCTGTTAAAGACATACACTCAAAGTAATTATTTGTTAAATCAAACTTAGCAAAGAATATCTGATCTGAATTTTACAAATTAAAACAAGGGGTTGACAACTTCCAAAAAGTCATCACTTATCTCTCTTTTCTATTTATCAACCGTGTATTGGAAGCATTGGTATTTTAAATATACTGTGTATTAATGAACAATTTGTATTTGTGGAGTCATGACCCATGACCAAATCTAACGAAAGCCCATCCGAGCACATCATGGCCCGGTGAGCTGAACCACAAAAAACAAGAGTTGTGTGTATCATGTTTATTCGACTCAGTGAGTACATTGGGATACGGTCAGTCACGTGACTAGCAGTTTCCGGGATGGATGGTGATGTCATCGATGGCGATATCGCCCAGTTGGCTACTGGTGGTGTGCCCCTCAAACTCGAACTGTAACGATAATTTTTAAGAATAAAAGCCTAATCTACATAATAGTCTTGCCCCTAAATGGGAATTAACAGCTCACTGAATCAAAATCGATATACCATTAACCCATTTATGCCTAGCGCCTAGAAAAAAAGGCCTTGGCAAACAGCGTAGACCCAGATGCGGCGTCTCATCAGGGTCTGCGCTGTTTGCTTAAAGGAATTTCTGTAAGAAATATTCTAAATATAGAAATAAACATACTAGAAATCCCAAATTTTGGAAATACATTATTCCAATTTAGAAGAATGGGAGAGTCCACTAGGCATAAATGGGTTAAATATCTAATACTTTTTGCCATATCCATTATTTGAATTATAATTTTTTTACTGAACCGTTTCCTTTGAATCTGTGTATTGACATTCGCTGATAAGGACTGCAGCGAATGAACGGGAATATAATACGATGGATTTTGGAATGGAGCGGTGGGAATATAATTTAAAAAGAGGGTTTAAACAGGGCCTTAGCAAATCGCATTTAAAATTGAAATGACTACCTAAAGCTACAATTAAAGATGCAGTCATGTAATGCTAAGAATTTTTGCCGTCATTTTTGACACTGCAACGTTTTTCGCTCGATTAAAAGCGGCAAAATCTGGCTATACAATGTTGACTTACTAAATTAATATATTTAATTGTTATGTGTATATAAAATACACCAGAAGTCGGAATGGATCGCGCGTCGACGAGGTAACAAGGGAGTACTGCGCAAAAATGACAACAACAAGCGAGTGCCATATAAAACAAATAAACATAACATACGTTGAAATAACCGGTAGTATGCACTTTGGCGTTCAACCGGATGTGAGCCCACAAGGTTCCATGTTCACCACTCCAGCTCTGCAAGTGAATAATCTGATTCCCGGCCTTGACGTTGAGGTACAGGGAACCAATTCCAGAGCCGTGCATATGAGCGTAAAAGTCAACGCAGTAGTCACCGCCCGGATACAGCTTCGAGTCGAGGCGGGCAACCTTATTGGCGTGTCCGGTTGCCTCCAAGTACAAGTAGTAGTCTGTAAAGATATAACACAAACTTTGGTTTAACACCAATAGACTGATATGGGAATGTTCTTGACATGTCAAAACAAAACAAATCTGAGGGAACAATTACACATTCAATAGAAGCGAATTCCACATCAGGAAATTGTGTTTTAATGAAACATAATTTGTAAAATACCATTTATACTTCGCGCAATGTTATATATCTTATTACATGTAAAAATAATAATAAACAATACGTTGGACAAACTAATCAGAATGTTTCCCGCAGAATGAATAGTCATTGATATCAGAAATTTTTCAATAAATCCTATTTCACATGTTGCTACACATTTGGATCTACCCACAATGATTGCACTTTATCAAATTTCTCCTTTGTACCTATTGATGTTGTTCAAAACAATCTAGACCGTTTATGTAAAGAAACATATTGGATACACAAATTAAAAACAATGATTCCTAACGGTCTCAATAATAAACTGCTGTATGACATATAGAACATAAACATATTTTACATATACATTTGATGTTTGTCTATTACTATGTTTTTTTATGAATTATGTTATTACTAATAGACTGTTGTATCAGCAATGATCCATCTTTGTATTATGTATTATGTAATATTATGTACTATATATTTTTTCCGCCAAACGACCTTACGTTATTGTATGACGTTGACGTCACTTCCTTTGTATTTGTTTATAATAATGTACTACTGATGAAGGCTACGACCGAAACATGTTTAGTACCAGAAACATTTAAATAAACAGTGACGTGTTTGTACGATTTATTTAATTTTATTAAAATACCAGTTCTTGTACGAGAAAGTTGTTGGTGTGTAAGCATTCACTTTTGATGTTTGTTTGATGCACAGTCCGGAATAATTTTAATAAATTCTCATCCGGAATATGTTTTCTTAAACACCACATTAAACAATTATAAGTCACATTTGTATGTATTGGAAACGAGGTCAACCTCTGCTTGAAAAGAAACAAGGCTCTCTTTTTTATTACATGTAAACATTTACAAAATGAAAAAAAAAACTTGAATATTTTCTTTTCAATGTGATATCATCTCCTAAAATGGTTAAACACTAATTCATTCACGAGCGCGGTCCATTTAATCAATTAGCAGTAAGGCAATTGTGTAATTCATGTTCAACCCTTAAAATGACCCACTTCAGTCTCAATGGAACGCACACCTTTGAAGCACCGAGAGTTGAGTATGTAGCGCCGTTAAATGTCGCATCGCCGTTATATGTCGCAGGTTACGAGATTTGTCGCAACGTTGACGATAAATGTCGCAAAACAATTAATGTCGCAAATCCTACCGACGATATATGTCGCAACTTTAACGATAAATGTCGCAAAAATTTCAACTGCCGATAAATGTCGCAACATTAACGATAAATGTCACACACCTTTGTAAGTCATGTTAAAATGAAAAGTTGAAGTAAAAATGACTCAAACTTTCAGGTTAGATCTAGATTAACATACGAGGTTCTTTGAGCCGATTTCCACCAGAATGATCAGTTTTTAGTTAGTATTGTCCGAAATGGTCAGTTGTGGTCAGTATTGTCCATAATTGTCAGCTGCGGTGAAGATCGACCGAAGCGGTCATATTTATTCATTTTCGACCCAAAACGTTAAGCTGTAGTCAAAAATGACAAAATCCTTGTTTTAAATTGGTCGGAAATCGGAAAAGCGAGGGGCCCGTAAGTTTTTGCTTTGGGGTTAAGGCCGATTCGACAAGTTTGGTTATATAAGGTCAGTCTGACAGGAACCGTCTGGGTAGAACAACATGTGAATGCCACGGTATTTCTGCTGGAGACTGACAGCTTTGCCATCTTTGAATCAGCGATAGAAGGCGAATATTCTTGGATAGAATCATCGATCCAGGATCACACCGGGACCTCTGGTCCCAACCTCTGTGCTCAGCTCTTTGGGTAATTATGGGGCCGGCAAAGGAAAATGCCTTTCTATGAAAACTGCCAGGAATTACGGGTTCTCTTCTTAAGGTAGCGCACCCCTAATGATTTCCCGCGATTTATTTTACGATCATCGCCGATCTTCAATGATCGGTTATTTCCGAGAGATGCATTTTATTTTTTTCAAACTTCGAATTTTGATATATGTTTACGTAATTCCTTTAGAATACATTATTTCACAATAAATATTGACTTTGATCCAAATATCATCTGAAAAATACGATTTCGCGATTTCTTCAAAAATCGACAAGCCTGTTAACCTGTTTACTTATGGATATCTAATTTAAGCTTGCACTACTGTGATGTTGTCATGGCCGAGTGGTAAAGGCACTGTATTAGATAACTTTTGGGATCTTCCCGCGCAGGTTCGAATCCTGCCGACATCGCTTACTTTTTGCGACGCGTTTTATTTCTTTTCTAACGTAATTTGATTTAATATAGCATATAACTATGTTTATTGTTAAATATGTTAAAATTTGATGCACATCCTTCAATTTTTAAAATTAAAACAACGTTATGGCTAAATTGGGTGATTTACTGCTGAAAATACGAATGATGCATGTTGCATTTTTATTTTTATTTCAAAAAGTAAACGGTAAATCTGTCCATTTCTAGGTATTTTTGCTGTATATAGTGTTTCTATTAAAACAAAGTTTAAAATACAACTTAAATGATAGTATTTTGAATTTTATAAACTTCGTTTTTAACCGACCCAATTTTTACATAGATAAAAATTTGTAAAAAATAAATGTCTGTAAAAAATGGTATGAAACGAGAACTCGTGTCAGATTATATATATATATATATATATATATATATATATAATATATATATATATATTTATTATTTAAAGTAAATGCGGCCATTTTTGTGATTGGTTAGTTTAAAGGAGTACGAGTTCAAATTCCATTTATATTTATTTATTTAAAGTAAATGCGGCCATTTTCGTGATTGGTTAGTTTAAAGGAGTACGAGTTCAAATTCCAAAGGATCGGGAATCTAATAAAACAAAATTACTGTGTACGGAGGATGATATTTGACACTGTTACTATCCAACAACTTTTATATTCATGAAAGTAAAGGAAATAACTAACAAAAGGCTAAGTTCACTGATAAACGAGGATGAGGTATTTTTCACTAGATTGATACTCTGCAGCGAGCCAGTGAATCGGCGACATAGAATACCGCTGCCTATATGTTAAGCATTAATTGAAGGAAACGATATTGAAAAAATAAAAAGAACATATTATTCTTCAGTCAGTTCATCAGTATGCCAGTACAAACTCCGGCATATGCCAGTTCGTCTGCAAAATAGTAATACATAAACTAAGATAATGATACATGTACTACAGTCATGTAACTAACATACAATATTCAAAACAATTTTATCGTAATTTGTGTTGCTGTAATAATGTTACAGTTTTATCACATCTCACAACATTTGGCCAATCTAACAGCAGTCCATTTAGCACTGGGAAATCAACAACTGGCTACTCGAGCCAAGAATTATAAGAATTGATTGGGTCAATATTTACCACAACTGACCATTTCGGACAATACTGACCGCAACTGACAATTATGGAAAATACTGATCACAATTAACCATTTCGGACAATACTAACTAAAAACTGACCATTCTGGTGGAAGTCGGCTCAAAGAACCTCGTCGGGTATTCTAAATATAACCTTAAAGTGTTAATCATTTTACTTCAAGTTTTCGTTTTTAACATGACTTACAAAGGTGTGCGACATTTATCGTTAATGTTGGGACATATATCGGCGGTTGAAATTTTTGCGACATTTATCGTTAAAGTTGCGACATATATCGTCAGTAGGATTTGTGACATTTATCGTTCCTTGCGACATTTATCGTCAACGTTGCGACAAATCTCGTAGCCTGCGACATATAACGGCGATGCGACATTTAACGGCGCTACAGAGTAGTTTCAAATATTATAGCTCAATGCTCAAATAGAAATAAGATATAAAAGTAACTTGTAATCGATGCGATGAGCAAAGCGTACCCGTGTAATTAGGCGTATTAACTTGGGAGGCGGAAAACGACAACGAGCGAACCCAACCCTAACCCTAACCCGACCCCTAACCCTAACCCTTTTTTGGGGTTATCACCCCTGACCATGCCTCGATCGTTGTAGTTTTCCGCCTCCCTAATAACTTCGCTTACGTGAGGTAGAGCCGGTGTAGTCGGTTGTTGGGCCGGTGTTAGCCGAAGGCGTTGAGCCATGGTAACGTGTCCAGTCCATGGTGTCGGAGTGCGAATTAGTCCACGTGCAGAGACCAGTTTCGAAGGTGCAAACGTCAGCTTCGGAATTAATGAATGTCATTAACGATTATGTACAATTAACATTTACAGAATATCACATGACCAGCTTCACTTCTTTGATACATTTAAGTAGGGTCGCATTTCGTCTGATGCATGTGTCGAAGAGAGTACGTATGGTTGAGATAAACCTTGGCATGTTTCGTTACATGATGCCATTTTCAACCAACATTATGCCCTTTTGATCAAACATGATGCCAATTCACTCAACCAAATGTATAAGTTACAGAACCAAAAGCTAACATGACTTAACCATATCATATTATGACTCCATTTGATGCCAGTTTGACCCAACGCAATGTCATATTCACCCAAAATAACGCCAATATAACTCGACGTAATGCCAACTAACAAAGCAAAACAGATCTCCTAACAAAAGAAGGTTTTGTCAAGGGTTGTGGAACAGTATGGTAGTAAAATCACAGTATTTTTGAATTTTCGAACGAAACCGTTGTAAGCACGTAACTTTTTTTTATCAATTTGACTTTTCATCCATTAGGCTGAACGATATTCATGTGTTGAAATAAGCTTGTAAAGATATTACAAAAACATTCTTGTTTAATCTCCGACCTTTTTATGATATTGTTATTTGTATTTGTTTTTAACAACTCCGTTTTATTTGTCACGTTTAAAGTATTTCTATTAAATGCACTATTCGTTTTGCCTTGTCAATAAGCATGGAATGAATATAAAAATCAACGATGCTCATACGAATGTATGGTTTTTATTGATAAACGAAAACACTCACAGCCGGTGGGCGGGGCGGGGGTAGTCGTGGGAGGGGCGGTCACGAATGGGTCTGACGTGTGTCCATTAGGGTCTGCGGCAATACAGTCGTACAAAAGTTGGATCTCCTTAATGTCCGTAGGGCTCAGGGCTGTTCGCTGACCAATGGTCACTCCAGGCCGCTTGGGCTCGATGGTCATTTTATGTGGGTCAATTGCAAAGGCATAGGCGCTATAAGATAAAATACAAAATCAGCGGTAACTTAAATTGTTTCACGTTGACATATTATCTTTAAAACAAAATATAATACAATATCAACAATTTAAATGGATTCAAAAGTGTGCAATTTTCCTAAAGTTTAAACGTTTATTTTTAGAGAATAATCTGTTCGTACAAATGAGTTGTAATGTTTATTTTGTTTGTATGATGCGTAAGCAAAATAAAGCGTACAACATTATAAAATGCATTTACAATATCCGTTAACTTAACATCATTCGGAAAAGAGGAATGGTAATGTGTTTGATTTTTATTTATAATTGCGTGGCCAAGACGTAACAACCGGTTGCCATGCCTTAATAACTCGTAACCATAAGGCGCATATGTCACAGCATTTGTTTCCTTAAGATTGCACAATATTGAATGTTCTTATTTTTTTAGCTCATGAGTGAATAAAAGTCAACATCAAGATGTGTTGTAGCAAAAATTGTATTTCATAATGTTATGTCTAACGCGTTCACCGGAAAAAAAAAACAGTTTATCGACTGACGTAAACAATGACCGTCAAAGCAGAAAAAAATTATTCTGTTAGAAAACCGTCTTTATATAGGAATTATACAGCATAATGAAATGGTGTTATATAGTATGGTTTGGTGCATTTTTTCGATATTATAAAGAATATGTATTCTATACATATGTGAATTGTGTTAATTAATAAATTTCCGAAGGATTAGCTTATCGAAAACGTTCCTCAAATGTCATGAAGGCTGTATCTATATGATCGTAAACGTATTGTTGTATTAATACTAGATTAAGAAAAAGACTAAATATATTTTTAGCTGTAACATGATTAGGGTTAAAATAACGGTGATTAGGGTTAAAATAACGGTAGTTAGTAAATACGAATGATTTGAACATTTACTCGCACCATACCTGTAGTGCATAATGCTGCCATAGTCATATGGTTGACCGAGCATATCGATGTAGCCCGTCGGGTACTTGTTGAAGTTTCCCTCGGTACCTGCGAATATATGGCAGTTAAATCTACTTAGTACATAGTATCAGCCGCTAAAATAATAAACAAATTTCACTGTCACCGCGCAAACGTTTGAAAATATATATCTTGATTTTATCGACAAACATAAAAACAATATTGTAACAATCACATACCGCACTAGGTAATGTTAAAGATGCAGTCAAATGCAATTTATCGAAAGAGCAAATATTCAGCATTTCCGTTACATTTAACAACCAGATGAGTCGTGTTCTGACAAAACTTGGCATAATGCATGTGCGTAAAGTGTCACCCCAGATTAGCCTGTGCAGTACAAACAGGCTAAACAGGGACGACGCTTTTCGCCTAAATTTGATTTTTGCTAAGAACAGACTTCATTTAAATGAAAAATGTCATAAGCCTGTGCGGACCTGCTAATGTGGGACGACACTTTACGTACATGCATTATACCCAGTTTTCTCAGAACGCGACTCAAATTCTTTCTGTTCGTTGTCCGAGAGGATTGCGTAGAAAGATGACTAGATGACTATCGCTCCATTTGAATGTTATGGTTGTTGCTAGAACGTATGTCAGACTTTAACCCATTTATGCCTAATGGACTCTCCCATCCTTCTAAATTGGATCAATTTTAATTCCGAAAATTAGCGATGTCTAGTATATTTATTTCGATATTTAGAATATTTCTTACATAAATTATGTTATGCAAACAGCGTAGACTCAGATTAGACGCCGCATGATGCGGCGTCTCATATGGGTGTACGCTTTTTGTCAAGGCCTTTTTTCTATACGCTACGCATAAATGGGTCAAATTAGTGATCAAATTAATCTATCTCTTTCTTTGTAAATGGATGGTTCAAAAGTCGATTGAATAAATGGCATTCTAATTTAAAAGATTCTTAATAAAGCAATATTTCTTCTTTCGTTTATAACTTTTTCAATGTGAAGATGACAATAAATTGCTAATACGCAACTTTTGCCAGTATTTTGTAGACCTCCTAAAAGAGTTTCACTAACTTCATATTTGTTCTTGAATTACTTGCAAATTGGTGCTGAGGTTTTCTTATATAAAAATGACAACAAATATTGCTCAAACGACTAATATTGTGTAACTTGTTAGCAAATTATCTCGTCCAAAACAATATTTGGTTTTAATTTAAGAAGTAAATTGACTGTATTTTCTGACTACTAGTAAGAATGACTAACACCAGCTTTCTCACTAAATAAAGATAACATTAACATATTAACCTTTCTGGATGTTTTCCGGATGGACTGTGACGTAGTTGTCTCGGTCTGTCCTGCTCTGCTCGTGCCAAAAGCCGAGCGCGTGAAGAAGTTCGTGCATGACGGTGCCCTTGCGCTCGCAACCGTTACCGATTGTCACGTCCGACTGACGTCCGATGTAGCCGACAGGCGTATGGCAGCTAAAAAACAAACGTAAGTTGAAACGTTTATAGTTTTGCATTACTTCTAGTCTAGTTTTTTTTTCTAAAAACGTTAAGCCCGTCAATAAGAAGTTGTTGTACAATTGTGTTGATTTTTCAAACAGTTTGTTGAAGTTATGGTTGTGATAGTTAAAAAATTTAACGATACATTATGTAAAAATTTAATCCAATGAATATATTGCACAGCCCCACGTAAGTGAAATAGTAAATATGTATAATGGTAATTATAATATTGTTGCAGATTTTATAGCCGAAAAACTTTAGTAGTTGTTTGCGTTTGTTTTATAATCAAATGATTAACTTTTAATCTAAACTAAGTAAAACTTCTTAACTGTTGGTGACTATCTTTACATAAAATATGAGACTGCTCTCAACATACACATCTGCTCAATTAAAGTGATATTATGCGCATGTATAAGTGTCTATCGCAACCGTTGTTCATTTTTGGTGTTTTCACATCATATACACTTATTTTTGTTAATGCAGAATCAACGTACTAAAACAATATCCCGGAAAGAGAAAAATAATGCATTTGAATATCAACCGTACTTTCGTTTTGACAACTGATGACAAAAATGTACTATGTGAATCTAAATTGAGTTTTAGTGCAGATTCGTTCATACAACACACGAACACTAACTCCGATCCTAATAAAAAGACAGTTCCGCTCGGCTTAGAGGACTAAACGGTCATGTAAAATATCGAATATAATATATATTATTTTTATAAACAACTGGTAAAAAGATGAGTTGCAGATAATTGGTCAGTTACCACATTTTAACTAACACTTTTGACCTGTTTATTCTTTTCAGCTCAATTCAACAGTGAAAAATGCCCATAATATCACTTAAAATGTATTTAATACCGAAGAAAATCAGTATTGAAAGCAAAGCAAAGCAAATATAAAAAAAAACATAAGAAACGTTTTTAAATATAAATTTAAATCGGAGACACGGGATTTTGCGAACAATGACTGAGGCCCATTTTCATTTTTGTCATGCCCTTTTAAAAGGTTTGGCCCGCTTCACTTCGAAAGTAATTTTTAATTAATTGTCCAAATTTATTTGTATTTCTGATGCACTGCTACAATCCGATTAAAACTTCTACAATCAAATTAAAACTGCTGTTTTCACTATATTGTTCAACTAATTGTTATATTGTTTTACTTTTATATATTCTGTCTTTTTAAAGGCTGTTGTGTCTCATTGTTTGACCATATATTCCCTGCCATAAATAACATACCACCTGGTTTAAGAAAGTTTTGTGCTGCTGGTGCAGCTGAAGGTTCACGTTGTGAATATTTGCTAACCCCTTTGGCGAACATACCATTAGTATATAATTTTTAATAAGTTTTATTAAAATGTTGTCATACTTACGCATTCTTTAGGAACTGATGCAAATAGAATGCCATTAAAAATAATGAAACTGATAGTTTGCTTTGATAGTTAGGTTTAGCTTTGTGATGATCATGTGACAATATTATACGGGATAAGCCTACTTTCTGAGCCAAAAGGGGCGGTTATGTGGCGGAAAGGTTATGTGGCAGACTTGCACATGTTTTATACAGTTTCAACACTTGAAAGGGACACTCAAACATTAAATATCAATTAAATATCAAAATGTTCACATATTTTTACTAAAACCACATGATTTGCTCCGAAAACCTTTCTTGGTCAATTGTGATCTGTTTATTCAATGTGTAAGAGATGATGTAGTGTAGAGCAAAATACATCAAAGACCACCAAACTTTAAAGGGAACGTAGCCGATGAGATTATTAATTTTAATGAGTGTAGGGGATTGCAAAATGAAGTACCCGTTTCCGGTGACGAACTTAACGTAGCCGGGTTCGCCAGCATGTGGCTTGAAGTGGATGCACGTCTTGCCGTTGACCTTGGTCTTCTCTTCAATCTCCGCCATAGCCTGTTTGAAGATGGTCTGAACAGTCGCGGCTGGGGGTTATAAAGAATCTTCGTTACATCCTTATTAAGAGGAATTCGGTTCATCTCATGAAAATCCTCATGGAAGACAAACATGTATCCTGAACGATAGCGGGTTAAAGTTAGTAATACTATTGGAAACATCTTTAATTTAATGACTTTGGGTAATATCCTGCAAACCCTCGTGAAAAATGCTTGCACTGCCTCTGCTGATGTTTAGAAAGAATTTTAGCTGATCCGTATCTAAAAGCTTTTAATTAATTCTTTCCTTACCCACATAACATGACTATAAACAATTCTTCTCCAACCCATATACCAGGCATACTGAAATCCTGTGTATTGGCCCATTACATCTATAACACCTTAGATTTCTCTCTACCCTTACCCCTAAATTAGGGGATGTGGTGCACATAACATGTTTTTGTACCTCGTTGTAACCATATTAGATATTGTGTAGGGATCTTTATAAATTACTCACGCATATTTAATAAATGTACTTAGACATTGCTTAAACTTGGCGTTTTTGGCAATACCTTTCAATACATGTCTTGACAAAATGAGAATAAAATTGCTTAACATGTAAGTAGATAGGGTGTACTGGAGACAATATAAATGTCTACCCGATCGTCTGTCAGTAGAAATGAACTTCTACGATGAGGATACTCCTCCACACCAACACTTTTCAAGGAAAACATTAACGTTCGTATGATAATGTGTTGCGCATGTGCCGTTTTTATTATGCTACGTTTAAATATTACGACATGAAGAGTCTTGGACATGGGAGGTATTCGCATCATTATCTCTTTATCGGCGTATTTTGTAAATACATGTATTTGACATGATTGATCGTGCGAGCTATTAAACATCACTTACGATATGTGGAGGAAATTTCGTACGGCACAATACCGTTGGCCCAACGTCTCCTGCGATCATTGATGGCGTTGCGGTGCTTAAAGAATTATAAAATATCTCTGGACTAGTTAAAGGTCCATTAAAAAATACAATGTGACAAAAATAAGAGTTGTAAAAGGTTGCTGTACAAAATGATGTTTGAGCCTCAGATGCTGTAACAGCTACATCTTCACATGAACATATTCGAATAAAACAGTTTATAGCATTAACATTTGAGTATTGCAAATGATATAACAAGTATAATTAAATGATGTACATTTTAACTATGTGTGTGCTTGATTTGAAACAGCAGAACTGATAGGGATTTGATTGCAATATAAATGCAGTGAATAGTATTTAATGTATGCACGCATGTCTTATTTGTTTTGGAGACAGATGTATTCTGTAATTTTATCTTCAAAATAAGGTTTATGTACAACGTATCTATATGTGTATGTATGCCATTCAAATTACGAGCAAGAATGTGTGTAAGTCAGTTAAATATGACAAAAGTGTCATTACTTTAAATCATGTAAATATGCAATTGTTTATAAATCGAAAAGGAAAATACTCATGTAACACATCCAAATAATAGGACCCAATCGTGATTTACCAATGCTATATTTGAAAATTGGCAGCTAATGACTGTGATAAGACAACACGAATTAGCATGCATGTATTTGAATGACAAAAGCCATGAAATGGAACAGAGGTATGGCCAATTTCGACTTAAATGTGTCACGAAAACGAGTTAGCTAACACATACCTAATTTGGTTGGCAATTGACAACTCGTTAATGGGAAGAAAAAGAAAATGTCGTGCCTTTGTAAACACAATCATTCGTTTGGATTTCTTGCAGATACACAAAAGGAACCTTCGGCTTTCAGTGACGATGTTTAAAATGTAGACTAGAAAGAAAAATCTCTTAAAAATTAAAGTCCTACAGTGTGCGGTTTAACCAATTTTGATGTCAATCTGATGCGAAAACGAAAATAAAAATACACTTTATTGGATTCCGAAATTTACAACTCATACATTGAATGAAATTGAAAAGGTAGTGCATATGTAAATCAAAACTTTCGTCTAGATTCCTTGCAAACAAACTGTCCGACTTTCGATGTACGACGTATTAAATACCGATTATTAAGTATCATACACATACGCACACACACACACACACGCACATTTCTTATATATATAATTCCTTCAGGTTGCGATTGGACCATTTAAAGTGTACTTTCTACGCGTATATAAACATTATTATATTGGTTTAGAATCAACATTTCTTAATATATCAAGAACAGGCACGTATTATCAAAAGAATAAGTTTTTTAAGGAAAGTGTGAATGAATGGTTAGGAGTATCAGTATTAATATAGTCTATATAACAAATAGTACTGTTTATACTCAATGATTTTTTTAAACATGACTTACGTCAATTCTACAACTGTTATATACTTGTGTAATGACGTTAATTGACGCAAATTGTGTATTGTGTTTGACGTTAATGTGACTTTTATACTTATTTAATATTATGCATAGGCTTATATTTAAATATTTGTATTCGTAATTTACTGAATGTATTGACACAATTTATCTTACAGTCAATGCGTGTAACTACTGACAAAAAGAGAATGAGCAAATAATAAGTGTGATTTTCACTACGTTTAAAGATTTTACTAAGTGATCATATAGAAATTATTCCACATAACAGATTTCCCCCAAAAAACACTCTTTACTGTACAAGTTTTTGTCTGTCTTATTGTTTGCGCAAGAATGCACACATGAAACAAGTGGAACTTCTCCCTTGTCAAATAAGTACAAACATTGCACCAAATACTTTTGACTGTATTCCAGACTCAATGTCTTGATGTAATGGCAAGAAAGAGGACAATAACGCCAAAACAATCAGATACGTTAAGCAAACATATTACATGTGTCCTGTTTAATGTCAAGGTCCAAACTTCACACTAGATAAACTACTCTCGCACAGATATCACAACTAGATGGCGAGGGCTTGTTTTTTATCAGTGAGTTATTGTAAGAGTGCGTTATTCTTCATGTAGCTATGAAAGATATGTTTCTTTTTCTAAATTACTATATAGTTTGCACATAAGTACTGAATATGGTTCCAATGATCGCAAATTTTGGGCAGCAGGATATAAAAATTCATATCCAAATAAGATGTTAATGCTTACAAAAAAGAGGTTCAGTATGAAAAATGTATTCCATGTAAAGAAATTAATCCTTTTTAATTTTCACAAATGTATATCACATGTGTGCACCCATATGGTATGATATAGGTCACGTAATCAAAGTTTCCCTAACTGTCCATCAGAGGGTTTGTGACGGTCATTAGATTTTTCTTAAATGTTCGTCAAACATAGTTTTTTTTACAAATACCCTTTAACAGAGTTAAAACATTATAACATATCCGTTCCAATGGCACACTTACCAGCGGGTTCTCGCCGGGCATCAGGTCAATATCACCTTCGAATAAACCGGATATCTCCTCTGGATGCATGTCCACATCCTCTGTTGGTAGAAAACAAGAACTGATCACTTGCTTGTCAATTATGTTTGATGCATTTATTTGTTGTTTTTACTTACTTATTTATAGTTGTTTTGTTATTTTTGTCCGTTTATTCCATTTCTTTGTTTTGTCATTTTTTTATTAAATTGTTTGTACTTCTTTCATGAAACCATGTTGATTCAAGAATAACAACATCAAGCAATCAACTCGAGCAATATATCACATTGTGACACGGCAGTTGTATGGAATAAATCTAACCTATAAGCTCGTTTGCATCTTAAGCTATTGGCTTAGAGAGACACTCTTGAGTCCGTTTCCTTTGAAGAACTAGTTTTGGTGTGATTGGAAAAATTCTGAGAACGGCACCCGACTGGGGATTGAACCCGGGACCTCTCAGTTGCAAGGTATAGGCCATACTGATTACAGCACTGCTACATACATCCTTATATGTATCATCGTTTTTTGTCACTGAATTACATAATACACACGCAGAAAATAAAAATGAATAATAGTTTAAATAGAATAAAACACGCAAAGATGGTGTGCTTACTTACCAACATAAGCAAACGGTACCTTAAAATAAATGAAAACTTGGTTACAAATTGTAAAGATCAAAATAAACGAACTGTAAATCATAATAATAATAATAATATGGCATTATTCATACCTCGTATTATAGGTGTTGTATTAAGACGTTAAGAAAAATCTAAACAGTAAAAGGGCTCTCATATATTAAGTTCTTTGGTTGAACCATTTTATGTAATGTGTATTATGGATTAATAAAATTTATTTGCTGAACAGTTCACTTACAAACAACGTGGAACAAAAATTACAACATATTTATGTACTTTGTAGCATCACTTATCTATGTCCTATATTTAAGGAAATAGACCACATGACTAAAAATAAGAGACAAAGGCACACAAAACACACAAATGAATTATTATGAGTCCATTTCTTTTGTAAAATCATTCAAAGGGTTCTTCAGATGTTGGATGCAATCAACGTAACGAGAATTGTGAGTATCCAAATGTTGTAAGAACACATGAACAAACGGCCAAAATTTGAATCACCGTTTGCTTTTAGATTAGACATATTGTTTGTTTCAATTAGCACATGTGTTTCTTAAATAATAAATACTACATGTATTAGACAATATTTTTAATTGGGGCATTCGACTGATAGAGATCGCTGTACATAATTGGTCCTAATATTATCAAGAGCAAGACAGAGTTCATTAGCACAATAATCAAAGAGAGGCTTTCTCGTATCTCACACATGTTTATTCACATGTTTTAGGTTCATTTATAATTCTAGATCGGTACAAATTTGTTACAGAGTGAGGCGGCCCTGTGTTTATTTACAAATTTAAGTATCAATTTGACAAATTCAAATCAAGCAACAGAAAAAAAACTGCAGAAAGAAGCCTTTATTTTAGAAAATGTTATGTAAAGAGGAACACAAAACCTTTGGGGAATAAAATGCAACCGAGTCAATAACGGTTGATAGCAATCCCTTTTGGAAGAAGTTCTAATCGCTTCGTCAGGAAAGACTTCGTTTAAATATTGTACCGCGTATTTAATTATAAATTTGTTGAATAATGTCAAATAACTATATCGAAGCAATAACGTACAGAAATATGTGCGTAAACAGTAGTGATTATTCCATTGATTTGCAACAGGACACGCGAAACGCATATACAATACAAGGGATACAATTTTAACATGTTCTGCAAAAAAATCATTGTCTGCAATTTAGCGAAATAAAATCGCTTCCAAAAATACACTTAATACACCAAGCTGAATAACAAAATCAATCTGTAAACCTGTTTATAATTTTATTAAAACGAAAGTTTCCTTAAAAACAGTAACATAGTCAAACTCCGACCCGGGTGTTCAATTCCACTTTGATACAATTTGTTCTATAATTTTAACATTAAAATGGAGTCAGCATTGGTTAAAATAAGAAGAATAGTACTTAGATACAATGTTAACAAAAATAATTACATTAAAATAGTGATAAAGCAGCTTATTTAAAGTCGTAAGATTTGTGCGCAGAAATTAGATATACCAACACTAAAGGTCATTAATCAACCAACAACAGAAAATCGAAAAAAAAATTAACCCATAAACATACGTGTTTCGCTATAGCATATTTCCGCGACGAACAATGGTTTTACCTCATTATCCAAAGGAACTGATACAACAAAGCCAACGCAAGCGAAGACCACCAGTAACATCTTGACTGGTGATTGTGAATTCTTATCGTCAACTGATCCCGATGCGCATAAGCTTATTCATATCTCTGCCGGCCAACATAGGCTTTGATGTCATTGTGAATACATGTAATTAAGAACTGTTATTTAGGACACTTAGTAAATGTCATACAACAGAAGCGTTAAGGGTTTTTCTATATTAATGTACATGTATCATCTACCGTTTACGGTTTCTTATTTCCATTTCATAACTGTAACCGCGGAATATACTGAATCGCTAATGGCGACAATTGAGTCAAGTGCGGAGAAAGAATGCCATTTCATTCCTAGTTTATCAACTTTTGTGAAAAATTTCAATTGCTAATTATAACTGTTCAAATCATATGAGCTTTTTTAATCTTTCAGGTTTTCTATTAATTTCATGTATAATTGTACGATACATGTTTCACTGCTCTGAGAAAAAACCGTTCAAGTAGTACTATCGGTACATATGCGTATTGAACATTTATATTTGTTTTGTATCTCTGTTCGTAAAAATTAACAAATTAAAGTGCAACATAATATCATCCTCATCATCTCATTATCCTTCTCTTTAAAGGCCTGGTAGTTTGGGAGACAAATTAGCTTTCACATTGTCCATACAGCTTTCCGTCTGACGGCTTCGACGGAGACTTCTTAGTTGACGTGTCCAAACCAAGCCAGCATTTGTTGTTTGACGGTTGCCAGTGAGGGCCCTTGTTGGTCAATTAGTGGTGTAGTCACGTTCTTGCCGTACTCGTCGGTCTTGTGCTCCGTAAACGGGATACTGAGAAGTCTTCGGAGACATCTGTGTTGAAATGCCTGTATCCTGAGTGACTTCCAGAAACTGTACTTGGTGGTAAGCTGATAGTACTGCTTGTCCACAACCTGCTCAGTCTGGTCATCAATGCGGTCGCCATGGCAATTCTATTCGGACCTCAGCGGTTCTGGTACCTTCCTTGGAAAGGGTTTCTCCCAAGTGTTTGAAGCCAGTAATTTCTTCTAGCTTCTCGCCTTTCATTGTGATATCTGCGCTGGTACTGGTATTGCGGTTCACCATGATCGTCGACTTCTCCGTTCTGACCTCATACCGTATGTTTCTGCTCTTTCATTAAGTTTGTGCCACCCATGAGGTACATATCATCAGCGAATCTCAAGTTGGAGATTAGTCTTCCATTGATCCTGATTGTGGTCATGTAGAGTCTCCTGCATTATCATCCTTAGGAAAATGTTAAACATGAAGGGAGAGAGCAGACGTCCCAGACGGACGCCCATGTCATGAAGAATTTTCCCTGCTTTCGATTGAAAAGTACTGCGCTTCTGGCGTTTCCGTATAGTTTTTTGAAGACTTGCACCAGCTTTTCGTCAATTCTGAATTCTCTCATAACATGCCATAGGCCAGCATGTCACACACGGTCGAAAGCTTTCTTAAAGTCGACTCTGCTGTTGAAGATCTGTTCCACTTTGCCCCTTCCAGCTCTGAATCCAGCTTGCTATTCGAACGCAGTTCCTCAGCTTTAATTTCCATTCGACTGAGCATGATGCGTAGCATGTATTTACTTGGATGACTGATAAGGCTGATGGTGCGGTAATTCTCGCACAACTTAAAGTTGGCCTTTTCCTTTAGGGATATGAACAGCGCTTCGGTCCACTCCTTCGGTCACTTCTTCTCCTCCTAGATATTTTGGCACAGTGCCCTCATTGATGCAGTCGTTGCCTTTCCCCTGTGCTTAATAAGCTTGGAAGAGACGTTGTATACTCCCTGATATTTTTCTGACTTAAGACTACGCACTTCCTCCTCAACACCTACATTAAATATGGGCGGAATTCCAAATTCCGTCGTCCGCTTCTGGGCCGTTTTGAAGGAGACTGGAGTCTGGTTGAAGCGGGTAGTTGTAAAGGTCACTGCAGTATTCAGTCCACCTGCTCAGGACTGCGACACTCTTTGTAAGAAGATTCCCGTCAAAGTCTGCCATAAAACTTGCCTTGGGCTGATTAGTCTTCGTGGGGGTCTTGAGGGTGCTGTAGGCCTTCTTACTGCTGCCTTTGGTCATTTGTTTGTCGATGTTGATACATTGCTACATGTGTGACGACCAAAATCATGAAGCTATGTGACAAAAGAAGAGAGCTGAGGCATGAGAAGTACATGAGCCTGATCTCTAGAGCAAATTTCTAGAAAGCAGACAGGGAGGTGAATGAGAGTAAACAATACAGTGACAGTATGGCAGACAATTCTTCACAAAAGTTATACGGTTTACGTCCGAAGAGTAACTTCATGATTGATTATTAACAAGCGCACAAAATTACGAAACATTTACTTCCAACTTAATGAAATTTAAATGTAAATACACAACAGCCGTGCATTGCTCATGTTTTGCACTAAACGCTTATAGTAACCATACGACAAACGAATCAGACAACGCATGGTTTCTCTGAAGTATGCTAACATTTGAACTGTGGTATCTAACCCTTGCAAGTGCACTGTAGTTTACGGTCATTTTTTTCCAAGGAGAGGCACTTTTATAACTGTATAAAATATAGAATTTAGACAAAACTTTGCCCTTCGTTTCATCTTATCAAGTGACATTTCTTTTTAGCAAAGTTCTCCAGTAACTGTGTTGAGAAAGAGTAAAAGTGAAATCACTTTATAAAACAAAAAGCACAGTCGCTAATATATAGGATTTTATGGTTTACAGAAACGACTGCATCTCATTCTGTCAATGTAGTCTGTTGAATATGTAGTATGTCTTCACAGAGACGTCAGTAACATAGTTATTAGTGCTATTGTTTAACGTCTAAAAATGAGAAAATCGGTTACTCAGAAAGTAGTTACAGTATTGATTATATTGTCGCTAGCGATTAAGGGCCTAACCGTTTTGACTTATGTCATAGTTTTCCATAAGGATTTGTAGTCCCTAAATGGTTTATTAACGCATATGCGTCGTTTTTACTAACGCTCCATAAATATAGATTTTAATTCACTTATCAATCGCCGACTCTTTCGTGTTGAAAATACTTTTTATAACAACTTGATTAGTTAAAGACCAACTCCCCAAATAGTCCATCCCTTGCAATAAAACATCGATAAATACAACCTTGCCGAAATCGTTACGATACGTATTGAATCTTGATGAAAGTGTGGTAACTTATAATATACGCTCGTAAAATAACGTAACTATTCTAAAAAAACTGGTCGTAATGATCGTTAGTGTAATATTGAACTCAATTGCCCGAATCCTAATGGATTACGTTTGGTCGTTGTTGGTCTTTTGTGAACCGAAGATCGAACCGTGTTAGATTATGACATAGGTACATGTTAAAAACCGTTACCCTGCCCTAACTAAGATCTAACGAAAACTTTAAGTAATAAAATAATAAAAATAATAGTAAACGTTTTAACCATATAAGATGTTTAAATATTATAGAAACTAATATTAATAATATTATATTTATCTGGTACAATTAAGTATCGTTGCCATTTAAATGTAATGTTTCTTCGCAGGGTGTTGGTAAAGAATAAATTCGTGCAAACATTTAAGAGCATGGGTCGCATGCTAGTATATGGGACATGTGTCGTTTGTGGCTGTTATAATGTATGTGTACATTCTGACTTCCACTATCCGGTTATATTACTTGGTAGTCATACTCCGATGAAACAACTGCAAACGCAGATGCTGCACAATGTGTCAGAAAGACACGTATTTTGTACGATTTGTCATTTGACAAAAAAATAATTGCTTGGCAGTTATTTGGGCTCTGTCAGACACAATATATATATATATATATATATATATATATATATATATATATATATATATATATATATATATATATATATATATATATATATATATATATATATATATATATATATATATATATTTATACATATATATATATATATATATATATATATATATACGCGAGTTCTACTAATAAGCGGGTCTTTAACCACAACAACTCGAAAACAGGAAGTGTTCAAACCAAAACAATTTGAAGATTGAATAAGTGGAATAAGGTATCAATGAACGTTCAACCACTTTAAAATTATATTTACATCTTATCAACGGCAGAAAAAAATAAATAAATTAGTTTAAGTTATTGTTGTCATGTACCGTCCTACGTACATTAGTTAGTTTGGTTGGTAAATGTTGTAAAGTCTTTGACATACGCGATAAAAAAAAGATTCAACCCAAGCCTGTTTATCCAAACTACAATACAACATTTGTCATATAGGAGATATTTCAGTTATTTTCTCGGATTGAAAAACTACGTGTTTGAGAAGAGTGTTAACAGACGTACATTGTATACGTTATTTGCCAATAAAATTTAGAATACTCTATAAATTGGATTATAATTCTGTCGAAAACATCGTAGGAATTTGATTATGCCCCCCTTCGAAGAAGAGGGGGTGTATTGTTTTGCACATGTCGGTCCGTCGGTCTGTCGGTCGGTCGGTCCACCAGATGGTTTCTGGATGATAACTCAAGAACGCTTACGCTCATGAAACTTCATAGGTACATTGATCATGACTCGCAGATGACCCCTATTGATTTTCAGGTCACTAGGTCAAAGGTAAAGGTCACGGTGATATTGATTTTCAGGTCACTAGGTCAAAGGTCAAGGTCACGGTGACTCGACACAGAAAAATGGTTTCCGGATGATAACTCAAGAACGCTTGCGCATAGGATCATGAAACTTCATAGGTACATTGATCATGACTCGCAGATGACCCCTATTGATTTTCAGGTCACTAGGTCAAAGGTCAAGGTCACGGTGACTCGAACCAGTAAAATGGTTTCCGGATAATAACTCAAGAATGCTTACGCCTAGGATCATGAAACTTTATAGGTACATTGATCATGACTGGCAGATGATCCCTATTGATTTTAGGTCGCTAGGTCAAAGGTCAAGGTCACGGTGACTCGAACCAGTAAAATGGTTTCCGGATGATAACTCAAGAACGCTTACGCCTAGGATCATGAAACTTCATAGGTACATTGATCATGACTCGCAGATAGATGACCCCTATTGATTTTCAGGTCACTAGGTCAAAGGTCAAGGTCACGGTTACTTGAACCAGTAAAATGGTTTCCGGATGAAAACTCAAGAACGCTTACGCCTAGGATCATGAAATTCATAGGTACATTGATCATGACTCGCAGATGACCTATATTGATTTTCAGGTCACTAGGTCAAATATCACGGTGACTTGACACAGTAAAATGGTTTCGGATTGATAACTCAAGAACGCTTACGCCTAGGATCATGAAACTTCATAGGTACATTGATCATGACTCGCAGATGACCCATATTGATTTTCAGGTCACTAGGTCAAAGGTCAAGGTCACAGTGACAAAAACGTATTCACACAATGGCTGCCACTACAACTGACAGCCCATATGGGGGCATGCATGTTTTACAAACAGCCCTTGTTTGAGTAAAGCCTGACAGAAATATAATACTCTTGTCACACTATATACATTTAATAAGTGAATAAATCCATATCCACACAGAGCTGTCATTTATGAGATTACTAATCTTTATTCCTATTTCAGCTAAGCGCATGCTTTACGTTTGTTTATTGTTTGAAAGTAACTTACTTGACGTATATGAACATGAACTCTTTCAATCTTCCTACGAGGCCTCTAATGCAGGCTAACACATATGAAAATTTTGTGATTAAATTGCAATCTTTCAATAAATATTTTTATCAATTAATAATGAATCCAATTAAATTATAATTGCCTTTATACCTTTGTATCGAAATGCCTTTCCAATTTGCAAAATGTTTGTATTTAAAGTTTAAATACTTAACTGAATCACTGACACATGCGTTTACAGTTTATTCTTTATAAATTCAACGAATACAAATACGCAGACGATGACGAAAACAATAAGGAAGACGTAGATGTATTTGCCTTCGTTGAATTCATGAAGAATAAAATGTAAACGCATGATGCTGTCCACAATTGAACGCACATATATTGCTTATATAACATTCGCTATGACGTCTATTTATGACGTACGTTTACGTGACGTCGTCGTAGCAGACGAAGCCGCGCGAAACAGAATAATGTAGCTTCTTATACTCCCCGCCAATGCCTTTCTATGAAAACTGCCAGGAATTGCGGGTTCTCTTATTAAGGTAGCGCACCCCTGATGATTTCCCGCGATGTATTTTACGATCATTGCCGATCTTCAATGATCGGTTATTTCCGAGAGATGCATTTTATTTTTTTCAAACTTCGAATTTTGATATATGTTTACGTAATTCCTTTAGAATACATTATTTTCACAATAAACATTGACTTTGATCCAAATATCATCTGAAAAATACGATTCCGCGATTTCTTCAAAGATCGACAAGCCTTTTTTTATGTTTACTTATGGATATCTAATTTAAGCTTGCACTACTGTGAAGTTGTTGTTGCCGAGTGGTTAAGGCGATGGAATACAAAAACTTTTGGGATCTTCCCGCGCAGGTTCGAATCCTGCCGACATCGTATACATTTTTGCGACGCGTTTTATTTCTTTTCTAACGTAATTTGATTTAATCTAGCATATAACTATCTTTATTGTTAAATATGTTAAAATTTTGATGCACATCCTTCAATTTTTAAAATTAAAACAACGTTTTGGCTAACTTAGGTGATTTACTGCTGAAAATACGAATGATGCATGTTGCATTTTTATTTTTATTTCAAAAAGTAAACGGTAAATCTGTCTATTTCTTGGTATTTTTGCTGTATATAGTGTTTCTATAAAAACTAAGTTTAAAACATAACTTTAATGATAGTATTTAAAATTTTATAAACTTCGTTTTGAACCGACCCAATTTTTACTTGGCTGAAATCACTTACATTTCATGGCGCTCTTCCATTGATAAAAATTTGTAAAAAATAAATGTCTGTAAAAATGGTATGAAACGAGAACTCGTGTCAGATTATATATATGTTTAAAGTAAATGCGGCCATTTTCGTGATTGGTTAGTTTAAAGAGTACGAGTTCAAATTCCAAAAGGATCGGGAATCTAATAAAACAAAATTACTGTGTACGGAGATTGATATTTGACACTGTTACTATCCAAAAACTTTTATATTCATGAAAGTAAAGGAAATAACGAACAGAAGGCTAAGTTCACTGATAAACAGGGATGAGGTATTTTTCACTAGATTGATACTCTGCAGCGAGCCAGTGAATCGGCGACATAGATAACCGCTGCCTATATGTTAAGCATTAATTGAAGGCAACGATATTGAAAAAATAAAAAGAACATATTATTCTTCAGTCAGTTCATCAGTATGCCAGTACAAACTCCGGCATATGCCAGTGCGTCTGCAAAATAGTTATACATTAACTAAGATAATGATACATGTACTACAGTCATGTAACTAACATACAATATTCAATACAATTTTATTGTAATCTGTGTTGCTGTAATAATGTTTAAGTTTTATCACATCTTACAACATTTGGCCAATCTAAATAACAGCAGTCCATTTAGCACAGGGAAATCAACAACTGGCTACTCGAGCCAAGAATTATAAGAATTGATTGGGTCAATATTGACCACAAGTGACCATTTCGGACAATACTGACCGCAACTGACAATTATGGAAAATACTGACCACAATTGACCATTTCAGACAATACTAACTAAAAACTGACCATTCTGGTGGATGTCGGCTCAAAGAACCTCGTCGGGTAATCTAAATCTAACCTTAAAGTTTTAGTCATTTTACTTCAAGTTTTTGTTTTTAACATGACTTACAAAGGTGTGCGACATTTATCGTTAATGTTGCGACATATATCGGCAGTTGAAATTTTTGCGACATTTATCGTTAAAGTTGCGACATATATCGTCAGTAGGATTTGCGACATTTATCGTTCCTTGCGACATTTATCGTCAACGTTGCGACTTATCTCGTAGCCTGCGACATATAACGGCGAAGCGACATTTAACGGCGCTACAGTCATAACTCACACGCCTCACAGGCCTATCGTTGAGAATTTGCTCTGCTTCAGCCATCAATGTAGCCTAGAGAATGCTACGAGTTTACCGTATAAGCCGCGCCTAGACACCGTCCCTGTGCCTTGCATAATAATGGTTGAAATGCCAACCAATGTGATGTTGTAACATGTATTCATTGATGGGCGACTGGTTCCACTTAGTAAGAGCCTCACGAAGGTCTCTATCGCCGCTAAAGATATTTGTTCCGTTGTCACTAAATACCTTCTCCGGGATCCGACATCAGCGGTATCCGACATCAGCTTTTAAACCGTTGAAATGCTGCAACGAACCAATTAGTTGTCAGATAAAAGAGCAACTTCAATGTGAATTGCGCGAGTAGTTAGGCACTCGAACAGGCATCCGTATCTCTTCAAGTGTGATCGACCAAGGCTCACATTCAGCGGTCCAAAGAAGTCAACTCTCGCAGTAGTGAATGCTGGATTTTCTGGGGTCGTCTGTTCCGGACGTAGTGAATCTATCCGTTGATTCAGCAGTGGGCTGTGTTGCTTTTTATAAACGAAGCCGTCCTTAAGTACACTTTTTTATGTACTATGACCGCGTAAAATCCAAAATCAAAATCAAGAGGCGAGTACCTGCTGATCACCGACGTGACCATTTAGCTCGTGATAATTCTTAACCCATTATGCCGAGTGGACTCTCCAATCCTTCTAAGATGGATCAAGTTATTTCCAAAATTAGGGATGTCTTGTACATTAATTTCTATATTTAGAATATTTCTTTCAGAAATTCTTTGATGCAAACAGCGCAGGCCCTGATGAGACGCCGCATAATGCGTCTCATCTGGGTCTACGCTGTTTGCCAAGGCCTTTTTTCAGGACACTTGGCATAAATGGGTTAATGATGAACATATTCAACGACTCAAATACGGACAAATCTGCTTTGTATTTAAAGCAACTTAAATAAGTTATTATCTAATGAGTATAAAAGCGAATAAACATGAAAACACATAGTTATGGCTGCATTTTCAAAAGTACAAACGGAACCAAATTCTAGTCACATAAAACCAGTTAATAGTTTTGATGAATAACTCTTAATTACTATGAATAAGTGAGGCTATGTAGATTTTATTTTGCGAACGACGTTTAGCAGTTTATACGGTAAACCTCGAGTTTATATACGTTTATCAGTAGGTCTATACATTTATGATGAAGGGAAGTTATCAAATGACTTGTGAAATCATCCTGACGAGAGTATCTTACCTTGAATAAAAGTGGTTTTAAATGTTGACTTACCAAACATATCGTCGACTTAAAATTCGATTGAGCTTAAAGCATCCAAAACATTCAGACATTTAATTCTTAAAATTAGCTTCTTCTTTAAGTTATTTTTGAAATGAAAAGTGGGAACACCTCAGCATTGAAGATATAAATCAATATACGCAAAATTAAACACATGGGAAACAGCGATAAAGGAAAACCTAATATTAATTTATGAATAGAAGAGGTAGATGCTGCATCGATAAATATATTATTAAAACTAACAAAACGCAATCAAAACACTGTTATATAAAAGCTAAACATTCTGGTTAACCTCTTCATTTGAATAATTTTCAAATATTAAAAAATCAAAAACTGTTTATCTGATACCAGGAGCAAAAATAGAATACACTGATAATCTAAGCAAAGGTTAAAACAAATCAATGTTTAGGCCATAGATTGGTGGCAATTTCAGCCGAAGTTTGTTTCCCGTCACGTTACTTTATCAATACTATCGCAACGTAATTAAAAAATATATGTTCTCATTCTCATATAATGAAGATTCGCACTTTACAAATTTTTGCTCTGCACTCTAATATTGACGATTCTAGCAAAGAAATTTTATCAAACCATAACTCATATGAAAATACCAATTAGTCTCTATTACACCAGATGAGTATATGATACATTAAAGAGTTACACATAAGGCAAAGCACCAGGCCCTGATAGAATTGATAATCAAATTTTACGTAAATCTATGCGCCAGTAAAAACTCCGATTTGCGATCGTTTAAAAGTCAGCTTTGCCCAATGTCAAATGCCAGCCGCATGGAAATAAGGCAAACATAAGTGAAGTTTTTAATAAAGATGATCAATCACTTGTTTCAAATTATCGACCTATCCGGACATCTGGAGCCAGTCGGGTCAAGGTTACTGTTACATACCTATCCGGACATCAGCAGCCAGTCTGGTCAAGGTTACTGTTACATACCTATTCGGGTTTCTGGAACCAGTCGGGTCAAGGTTACTGTTACAGACCTATCCGGACATCTGGAGCCAGTCGGGTCAAGGTTACTGTTACATACCTATCCGGGCATCTGAAGCCTGTCGAGTCAAGGTTACTGTTACAGACCTATCCGGACATCTGGAGCCAGTCGGGTCAAGGTTACTGTTACATACCTATCCGGACATCAGCAGCCAGTCTGGTCAAGGTTACTGTTACAGACCTATTCGGGTTTCTGGAGCCAGTCGGGTCAAGGTTACTGTTACAGACCTATTCGGGTTTCTGGAACCAGTCGGGTCAAGGTTACTGTTACAGACCTATCCGGACATCTGGAGCCAGTCGGGTCAAGGTTACTGTTACATACCTATCCGGACATCTGGAGCCAGTCGGGTCAAGGTTACTGTTACAAACCTATCCGGACATCTGGAGCAAGTCGGGTCAAGGTTACTGTTACATACCTATCCGGACATCTGGAGCCAGTCGGGTCAAGGTTACTTTTACATACCTATCCGGACATCAGGAGCCAGTCGGGTCAAGGTAACTCGGAGCCAATCGGGTCAAGGTTACTGTTACAGACCTATCCAGACATCTGGGTAAAATGTTGTTACGTCTTTTACGGGGCCCGGTGATTGCAGTTCTGTATTTTTGACGATTATAGATTTTGGATGTTTGTGTGTTTGTTTGTGTGCTTAAATACTTTTAAAGCTTCGCATGTTTTTCTAAAAATAGAAAATATAATATTGACATAATGATAATTTTGTTTGTTGATATGAAACCTATTTTAAAATATTAAAACAGCGCCCTGTCTGTTCCCACACCTTAGTATGAGTATGTTTAACGACGGGTGCAATATAGCACTATAACTAGTTCAGGAATACATAATTAAGATATTTATGTATTGTTTTGCCAGACTGACAAGCATTTTAAATAGGATAAAATAAATATAGGATCTGGCACGAGTTGTCATTTCATACCATATTTTATTAAACAAGTTCAGGGATTTTGTTAGTAAGCGAGCTTTTGGCACGCTTACTAACGAATTTCCTGGACAAGTTTAATAAAATATGGTATGATATGACAACGAGTGTTGATCAGATCTTTTTTATCACATGCGTTTAAATGAGCATAAAATAAATATTTACGCAAACATAATGATAAATCCCGAATGTTGTTTATATTTCGTGACGTCATTTGACGTTGCAACGTCATTTCAACAAAATAACAAAATGCGATTGGTCAATAAACGAAAAATAAGCCAATGAAAACCCTTAAAAAATTTGTATAACACATGTGTAATATTATATAAATATTACATGGCTGACAGGTTGACAGTAAATTTGTCAACTTGAGGAAATACTGTCAACCAAGGCGAAGCCGAGGTTGACAGTATTTTTCCGAAAGTTGACAAATTTACTGTCACCCTGTCAGACATGTAATATTTATTTTATTATACCGAAAAAAACTATTCAAACATGAACAATTTATATGAACCATGAAAAATTTTAATATTCATTAATTGTATTTAAATTCAGCAATGAACAACCATTAATATGTTGAGTGGGTCAGATTTTCGGGCCGAGCAAAATAAACTTCGCTTCATTCGGAACCGACCTAGTTATCGATTTATCTCATCAATTTTCTTAGTCGTTAATTATTTGTTTAAAAATATATTACCGAACCAGCTTTCCGTATTTTATTTTCATCACTTGATTACGCAATTTATGACGTACTCGCGTAACGTCATTTCGGTGACGAAACATTTTGGGACAACAATATGGACGTGGTGGTTTTTTAACAGTAAAATATTTGTTTAAAGAATTGAACGAATCCAAAACGTATTTCGGATTGCGTGTTTGTCATGCATAACACCTTAAGAACAGACACTAGAAGTGTATATCGTTGTAACTAAGCATTGGATTAAAGTTACCATTGAGGTAAGCGTGTCGTTTATACAAATTTGATTTTTTTATGAATCCTGCCAAAGCTTAAATAATGGCATTAATCTATTCTACAGCACAGTTTCAGCTGAAATCGATATTTTAATTATCCAAACACAACGGACATGCAAAACTGCGTACTGCGCATGCACGAATGGGACAGTATAATTTTCGAACATTCCGCACGTGATTGCTAAGGCTGCGGGATACAGTATTTTTTGGACAGTAAATTTTTTCACGCTGGTGGCACGTGATTGCAAAGGTAGCGGGCGGCAGTATTTTTTGGACAGTAAGTTTTTTTTCCGCTGGGTCTGACAGTATTTCTATGTCACGATGGCCTATGGGAGTTTAGCATTGTGAATAAAAGTGAGGTATAATACAAAAAAATATGTAATGGATGTATTAAATGCGAAACAGGGTATAGCATGTGATAATATCCATTATTTAACAGTATGAAAACTATTATTAAGCGTCGTGGAGAAACACTCCAAACTAAGCACGTTGATCTATATATTTTGACGGCACCATAAGCATGTGTTTCGAAGGTTTAACCCTTTGCATGCTGGGAAATTTGTCGTCTGCTAAAATGTCGTCTGCTGAATGTCTAAAATTAGCATTTTCTTCCATTTTTTTCAAAGAATACTATCACATGTATCAGAATAGCAAACAGTTTGGATCCTGATGAGACGTCACGTTATGTGGCGTCTCATCTAGATCCAAACTGTTTGCAAAGGTCTTCAAAATTCGGTTCCAGCACTGAAAGAGTTAACTTTCGCATCGCTAGATTCTTAATATCAAAGTTGAAACCAAGTATCAAAGCACTACCTATCTTCATTTCATCAGAGATCATATTTACAGATCGATGACTTACTTTCACCAGTTGCATTCACATAATTGACATTCACGCACAGTTGAGAATTGAACGTTTAACATGCATTAAAATACTTACTATCTGCATTTCATCAAAGTTAATATTTACGGATCAATAACATATTTTTATCGAATTCTTTCGCATCGTTAAAATGTACGTAGTGTATCGACTTGAACAATATGATATCTCTGTCAGACATAACTTGCGTTTACCAGCGACCCAAACAATCATGACCGTTAATCTTGAAAATGTGTATCATCGTTACACCTGCGGCAATGGTGTTTGCTCAGTACCCACATTTCGAATCTCCGTTTCATCTTGGACTTTCTATCACTACTTTCTACTGTATCGAAGTTTCCATTTGCTCATCTGATATTTTTTACCGCGTCATGCGATAATTGCGCATTCGCGTAATTAGGTCAGGAGCGTTGCTATGTTTTAGTGATTTCATGTGAGAATGCTCAGGTTGGTCGTTCGCTACGCTGGATTTATATGGCATATGACCCATTTCTTTATGATGCAGCTCAATTGATGAGATTGGTGGTTGTTCGCCGTCTGTTGTCACCATATAATAGCTTGTTTTTGACATTTGTTTTTGAGAATGGAATGTTCAGACAAACCTTGTCCTATGGACTCACGTTTTTAATATGCATTTTAGGTGTTATTTTGTAGTTTAATTGTATATGGTTTCATATGTATCTTACTGGAAACTAGTTCATATTACACATCGTATCGGCCCTGTTGCGTTTACAAATGATGAAGAAATGTCGAACATTTCTGGATTTGTAGTAATATAGCCTGTTCTAAATTAACACATCCTCTTTCGGTCGGTTATTCGGTGTCCGTCTTAAAATGTCGGCCATCGTTTTTCTCCAATCATGAAAAATTATTGCTTCAAATCTCGTCGTCTGTTCAGGAATTATCAGATATGTGTTGATTTATGAGCTACCTTATTTTTGAACGGATTGTGTTGAAATTTGGACCAAGAATAAATCAACACATATCTGATAATTCCTGAACATTTAATTGAAATTGAACAACAACAAAATATCAAACTTAACGAATTAAAAACGTCACTTCAAAAGTCAAATTCGCAAACTCGTACAACTTTAAATAATAACAATGTGAAAAGTAAAGCGCTCAAACTTACACGTCTTAATAACTGACCGGCTTGCAATATGCCGATTGAGCCGTTGCGCTCCTGAATATTCATACGAGCCATATTGCATTTTTTTTAAATTAATGTTATGTTTTTCTTTTGTAAAAACTCACATAGAATGATGAAATTGAAATTAAATGAATAACATGTATATCGCGTTTTACTACACTTGGTGACTTTTTCAACGTAACACTTTTAAAACTTACATATCTCAGTAATAAGAAAATATTTTTATTTAAAATTGCACATGTGACCATTTGACTGCATTATGTGCAAGTTAACGATAAAATCATTCATCCGTGACGATTGGTCGCTTTAGCAAGTGGTAAAGGTAGCCTGCAAAAAGCAAAGTGCGCGATTGCGCTGCTGAATATTCATATGAGCTATATTGTTTTGTAAATTAATTTTATGTTTTCCTTATGTAAGAACCCACCTTAAATAACTTTATTGAAATAAAACAAGAATAATATCGCGTTTCACCATTTCCACGTGCAAAAATATGGAACCACACCAACCCCACGTGCTAAAGCGTCCAATCGTCGCTGATTAATGATTTTATTGTGAGCTTGCATAGAATGTAGTCGAATGATCGTATGTAAAATTTTTAATCAATTTCTTTACTCATAAATGAGATATTCAAGTCTGAGAAGTGATGCGTTAGAAAAGACCCCAAGTGTATTAAAAAATATACCAAAAACCGAAAACTGAAGAATATAGAATATATAGATTTGAAAGGTTAGGATAATAAATATTTGGAATGTTACATGTCATTGTGGTTATCTACAATTATTGTTCAAATTGACCATTCGAAACTATCACACCCTGGCAGTCACATGGTCTACATTAGCTTATAAAACGTATAGAACACAGTACTCTGCCAAGTAAGCAAAGATCATGTCACCTTTGTCCCAAAAAAGCCACATATACAGGTCACATGTTTAATACATTCCAAAGTTACTAACACATTAAATGCTCTTTAACAGAAAATCCCAGATAGTTGGTATTTGATGCATATTTGATAGTTAGCAACTATAGTTTTTTTCATATGGAAGCTACTTTTTTCGAGAGTCCAATGCCCAATTATGGATACAAACTCCGTGTATTTTATAGAACTCGCGCCTCCAAGAGTAATTTAAGAACCAGAAAGTGAAACCCTTCAGTTGGGCCGTGCTCTGTGAAAAAGGGACTTGATGCATGTGTCCGCACAGACCGCACAGGCTTATCAGGGGTGACACTTTGCGCCTTAACTGGATTTTAGCGAAGAAAAGACTCTCTGTAAACGGAAAATATCATTAAAACAGAAAGTGTCGTCCCTGATTAGCCTGTGCCGACTGCACAGGCTAATCTGGAACAACACTTTACGCACATGCATTCAACCCCCTTTTCACAGAGCACGGCCTATTTATTTAAAGCTTTTGTTTTGCGCTGTGCGGACAATCATTTTACAGATCTATACCCCGGGATATAAATAAATTCGAAGTTGCATGTACATTAAGATATTGAAAGTCGAAATGTCACGTGCCTATATTTACGCTTGTCCTTCATTGATGTATTTTATCACTATACAACAACGTCAATAGACTGTATACGAGATTTTTTATTTGTTCTCTCCTCATATTCAGCTTGCTTATTTATCAATTAAATTGATATGTGTATGCTTTTATGTAACTTTTAGAAGTGTGAAACTTTTGATCATGAATGACGTAGCACAAACGGAATTTCACAGCAAATATTGTTATTGTGTGGCCCCAAATGCAATCTCAAGCAATGTCTGCATGTACGTTACATTCACTAAATATAATTGCGAAATACTGCCATCCAAAATATAGTAATTGAGATAATTCGTTCTTCTAGTTTCAGTTGCAAGAATATTGACCCCACTAATGATCCCAAATACAATCCAGCGCCTAATAAGCAAGTATGGTACCCACACTAACAGTTTCATCGATTTTAGTAAGTGCGCAAGGGTTGTATTCTGCTAAATTGAAGGTCGGAGTTGTGACCCGTGGTCAGTAATCATATGACATGAACAATAATACATATTGATATTACAATTGCAGATTGTAGTAAATACTACACTATTGAATTCTTGCAAATGCAAACCTTATGTTTTCGCCAACGACGGAAAATGAGTGAGTGGTTTACTTCGGTCTTAGCTATTAAAAAAAACAGGTCGTGCATAATGTCCATATCGACAAGAAAGCTGCTTTGCTTTATTGAATATTATTAAGTTATCATTGAAGCGCTTCATTGATTTAATTTAATCATATGCACATTCTTAATACGGAAAAAATGAACTGAAATTATGGGTACTTATTTACTTGAACGATTTAACCATTATCACCGTTTTAATGAGATGAGTTTTTCTTCAATGCTGTTGACATCTTATAGAACACCATTTAGCAATCTTACATTAAATGTACCTGAATAAATGATTAAGTAAAAGACTATTAATCTTGATGTGCCTTTATTTGTTTTGTTGTTGATCAACTTGGTCCGGTTGTGTATATTTACTACTCCTTGTTAGTAATAAAAACACCTTTACATATGCGTTAAGTGTTGTTACGCATTTAGTTTTTATTTATGCTCATTTTAGAGGAAACTATGATTTCTAAAAAAAGGAAAAAATACTTTTTAAGTTCCTGTTATTAAAAAAAAAGGATATTGGAATCACAAAAATTGACATTTTTAAACAAAAATGTCTACAAGAAAGGCGTCATATCCGTGTCGACCACATGTCAGAAGTATCTTTCACGATTTTTGCAATAAAACCACGATAGTCAGTTAAAGAAAACATAAATAAAATCGTAATTTATTGTTTTGCCAGAATGTGAGACATTTAAATTCATGATAAAATCATTTCATTAATTTAACAGTAAAAACATTTAAATTTAGTATTGTGGATAAACACTCAAAACTAATCACGTCGAATTCGTTTTTACATATACGACAATAAACGCGGTGTTTCAAGATTAAACTAACGCATGACTAGATTCTGCGATTCATTACTAGATATTTTATTCTTAAGGATCATTAAATTTTATCATCGGTATCTTTCGCATCATTTACGTAAACGCACAATTAGGACATAAAACCATGCACCCAAAACACTATCTTCGTTTAATCAGAGTTTTTACTGACGGTTCAATAAGGTAGTTAGTTACCGGTGTCTTTCGCATCATTTACATTATAACGAAAGTAAGAGAGTCACATTTCTGCCTGAAAGAATTGGCGTATTAACAGCGACCCAAACTATCACGCATCATCATCATAGGTTCTTATCGTTCTACCTACGGCATTTGTATTTGCTTCAATGTTTAGTTTTCGAATCTTCGTTTCATCCTAGGGCTTTTATGGTACCCGCGTGTACACGGCGTTATATCACGACTTTTCTACTTTATTGGAGTTATTAGCTTAGCTCGATTTCATAAGCGGACAGGTCAGCTCCTGACCAGAAAGATCTTTTGTTTTGGAGCTACGACGGTTCTTTATGAAGTAAGATACATTTCCTCAAAACACGACTTATTTGATGCGATGCGTGCTTGATCGCCGTCCGTCGTCGAGTATCGTCCATCGTATGATGCCTGTTATGTTTTAATTACTTTTAATTTCATCGCCTCCTATATATCCAAGAGGATTTATGCTAAACTAACGAGAATGATCAATTACGAACCCTTTAGTTCCGACCTGTCGCATATGAAGGTCCCCGGAGCTTTAATAAGTTAAAACGTGAGAAATATAGACATCGAATTCAAACGCCCAGAAGGTAAATACTTAGATTGTCATTTGTCATTGTGGTCTACGTTTTTATTGTTTAAGTCCAATGCTTTTAAAACTGGCACACCGTGGCGGTCAAATCGTCTTTATCAACTTACAAAGCAGAGTACCCTTCCAAGTCAGTTCAAATCATGTCCTTTGTGTAACAAAACAGCCACATCTATAGGTCAAATGTTAAACACATTCCAAAATAACCTTTGAAACGTTCAGGGATTTAATATTTGAACCCCTTACCTTTGAGGTTTATAAGAAGAAAAATTATGAAAAATTAATAACGAAAACTGCCCCTTCGCTGCATATCATTTTTAATGGTGATATATTTTTTAACAAACTGTCTTGAAGATAAAACAATACAAATACATTCTAAGGTGTTAACACGTTTTACTATAGACATATGAAAAAAACTGCCTTTACTAAGTACGGACGAAACTTAACGCACATGCATTAAACCCCGTTTTCCCAGAGCGAGGCTCATTTGCGTTCGTCAGATATAAGTTGCTTTTGTATGAAGTTTAAATACAAGTTTTACAATTTGATGCGGTAAGCTGTTTGATTTACCCAATATCGATTGTATTCAACTCTTAGAAATAGATTGATAGGGTTTAATTTTTTTATATCACATATCGTTTTGCAAAAAGATGTTCACTTGGTGACTAAGCAACACTTGTTACAGTTTGTTCATGCGACTGAATTGAATGATTATTAATATCGAATATATTTAATAATTTTGTTAATTGCTACATCGACCAGTTTTGTTCTGAATCAGATACGTTATACCATTGTTATGTGAAACAATCTTAATTGTATGTCTAATACATGCTCGAGCGCACAGAGACTACAGTAGAATGGATTGTGAACCACTTAAACACATGCGTGTTCATTAAATGAAACATTGTATACTTAGTTTGCGTCAAATCAAAACAAAATACAAATGAATGGCTTTTGATAAACAGCAAACAATTCTCGTATAGTTTCTGTATGCGATTCTTAAATGATGACATGTACTATAATTCTAGTTAAACGTACGATAAAATATTAACTCGTGGAAGAACGCTCTTATTCTGGAAACACGATTTTATTTTGAATACCGTGTCGGTAAAGACGAAGTCCATAATCTATTATAAATACAGGTATTAAAAAAGGACTATCCATCCCTAAACATGAATTACTTTCAAAATCAACACAAAAGGACAAGAGTAATATAATTCCATTTATTTCAACACAAAATTCAAAAAAATAAAGAACTGTTTGGCGTATTAAATAACAACATTGACATTCTAAAAACGGACCCGGTTATGAATAAAATAATTTCAGATCAGAAGATAATAAAATGTAAGCGACAGCCACCGAATTTAAAACGTCTGTTAACCAAATCTTACTGTTCATCTCAAGAACCAAGAGTATTAAAATGTAACGACCCTAGATGCGCCCATTGTGGTTATATTATTGCAGGGAAATTCTTTTGATTTTAATGGCAAAGTGTTCAAAATAAAAACTAATATGTCATGTGATATACAAAATGTGATTTATGTATTAGTATGCAATGGGTGCAAAAAAAAATATATAGGCCAAACTGGCGATAAACTTAGAAATAGACGATCCATGAACAACAAATGCGAGACCCCTCAACAAGACAGATGCCCTTAAGTAAACATTTAGATGAATGTTCACATTATGAACCAAAATTTACAATATTTCCATTTTATAAGCTATTTTCGAACAATATTTCAGCTAGGTTAGCCAAAGAACAACATTTTATACATGTATTTAAACCCCAATTAAATTTCATTTGAATATTTATTGACGTTATGACGTCATAATTGATATGACGTTATCTCCATGACATTTTGACGTTGTAATATACAATGTATTGTATTATACCCTAATGAGGAATATTTATAGGTAATTAGACGTTTCACTGTACAATACATAGATATATTTGGACGAGCACACAGTTTGACGTCATATTGGACGAGCCGTTAGGCGAGTCCAATATGACTTCAAACTGTGTGCGAGACCAAATATATCACGTATTGTACAGTTTAAACGTCTAATAAGCTTTTTATTCTATATCCCTTTCTTCAGCTCTTTGTTTTATTTTAATTTTGATTTTTAAATGCCTTAATTGCATCTATGCTTTTTTCAAGACAAGCGCACGTGTGAGTAGAGATGACACAAATGTTAAATTGAAGAAAATTCATTAAAAACGAGACGTACCAAAATAGCAACAGTTCGCTAAAACTGCTACAAAATTTTGTTGTGACAATACACAATCAAAATTAAGATTACCAAAGAACAACAACAACATGTATAAAAGCATAATAATTATTGCTTATAAGGGTAATTTAAAAAAGGAATAACGAGAATTCCTTTTCGAACTATTTAAATAATCTGCATTAAAATTAGTTTTTCATCAGTAATATTTTGTTACTGAATAAAAATATAACAACAACAATAAAAACAAAAACAAAAAATAACAAAGGCACAATCAATAAAAAAGTACATATCGATGGTCAGAATTTAAAATGCCGAACTTACAAAAACACAAGTTTTCAGGTGACGTATTTTTGTTAAATATTTCTTGCACAAAATCAAATAAATATTATTTTAACATTTTTAAAAGTGACTCATGATGGAGCGTGTTCGTATGGAATTAATTTGACGTTAAGTTAATAAATCTGCTGTAAAATGTATCTTCGTCATTTAGACTTGCATTAATGTGATGTTTCGGCAAATTGGACAGCTAATTGTAATAGATTTTGTTTCAATAGAATAAATTATTCCACTGTTTTCTATTAGATATAGAAAAGCAATGCGTGTTTTTCTGTTTTACACGGTGGCACAGAGGTGACAACCGCAATTCTTTATTTATATTGTGGCCTCAACTTAGTAACTTGTGGGAACAACCTATAAAGTTGTGGGAACAACATCATAAGTTGTGGATTCAACTTAAAAACTTGTGGAAACAACAAAGTACGTTGTCTCCACATCTTATTAAGTTGAGACCTCAACGTCATAACTTGTTCCCAAAACTTATTAAGTTGTGGCCTCAACTTAGTAATTTGTTCATTCAACTTATTAAGTTATTCCTTCAACTTAATAACTTGTGGGAACAACTTATTAAGTTGAGGCCTCAACTTAGTAATTTGTTCATTTACTTATTATGTTATTCCTTCAACTTAATAACTTGTGGGAACAACTTATTAAGTTATGGCCTCGGCTTAGAAACTTGTGGCGACAACTTCATAACTTGTTCCCACAACTTATAAGTTGTTGCCTTGACTAAATAACTAACTAAGTTGAAGCCACTACTTTATGTGTAACCGATCAGATCGGCCGTTTCGCCATAGAAAACCTGGTCAAAATCGGGCTTGAATCGGTGTGAATATGCGCCTGACCAACTGAGCTACATGTAGATGGCTCGACTACAATTATGACCCGTGCTTTGTGAAAAGGGAATTTAATACATGTGCGTAAAGTGTCGTCCCATATAAGCATGTGCAGTTTGCTCAGGCTCATCAGGGACAAAACTTTCCGCATTAACTGGATTTTTTATTAGAAGAGATTTTCAGTACACGAAAAAAACCATATAAGCGGAAAGTGTCGTCCCTGATTGGCCTGTGCGGACTGCAAATGTAAACAACACAAAAGAGGACGTCACTGGATGTATGAACCCATAAACGTGCGACATTGTTTCAATATTTGTATACAAATCAGTGCCGATACGAATATGCATTGCTGGTCAGATACCCATACAGCCAATTGTAGTGAAAGTACAAAAACATACATAAAATGTAAAACAAAAACTTGCGTCATTAAGAAACGGTTGCCCCTACCGTCCACATTCCACTTTTTTTCTAAAAGTTTTTCACAAACAAGTAGATTTATGGCCGATTTTGTTTTATGATGTAAATGTGAATTTGACACATACAGTGTACACGCAAAACTCCGTCTCATGGTGGTAGCTAGTGGTACGTTATTTTAAATTGCACTACGATTGTCATCATTAAGTCCGGAAAGGCCTCTTAGTATGAACTTAATTTAGCTATGAGGATATACTTATGCAGCGGACGGGATCTATTTGATAAACTGCGAGGACCGTCAAAGATCATTCGTGTGAAGTTTAGTAAATATCTATTCAGCGCTTAAGAAGGCCACGAAATTTGAAGCAATCATTGTTGATGACAGAAGAACACGATGGCCTCTTCTTGACGACGGACTCCGAACAACCATCCAACTGGAATGCATTAATTCAGAGATATTTATACAAGATTCATGGTTTAACAAAACCACAAATATACGACATTTCTTAATTAAACGAGTCAGGGCCGATAAGGTATGTGTACCATAGACTTGTTTCCAGCAATATACAAATGTACATATTAACCCATTTAAATTGAATCTACAACATCACACCGAAAATGTAAAAAACAAGGGTCCTTTAGACACCGGTAATACCACATTCCATTTTGCTCTCACAAATGTATTAATGAAAAAAATAAGCTGTTTTATGGTGACGACAGACGCCGAAAAACCATCCACCGAATCAATTGAGTCGTAGTATATGGGTTCTATGCCATATTTATCCAGCTAAGCTCACGACAGATGTAAGCATTCGCACAAATTGGTCAGGGGCTACCTCGACAGTGACTACCCCGTCCCCGAAACCTTGCGTAACGTTTTAAAGGGCAGGTAGCTCCTGACCAAACTGGGCGAATGCGCAATTTCACATGACGCGGTTAAAATAATATCACCATTAATGCTCAGATGAGCGAATGAAAACTGCAATGAAGTCGAAAATCGTGATAGAAAGCCCAAGATGAAATTGAGATACGAAATGTTCACACTGAAGTCAACCGCAAACACAATTGCCGTAGGTAGAACGATAATTAAGATATTAAAGTCTTATCATGATTGTTTGGGTCACTGTTTAACGCCATTTATATCAGCCAGAGATATCATCTTGTTCAATTTGTAACTCTACGTTTATGACAATGATGCGAAAGAATTCGATAAATATAAGTTAGTGATACATAAATAGCAACTCAATTTTCACGTAGGTAAAGCGGTATAATTGTTTTTATAAATATCATGAACGACCCGTTATTTATACTACTTCAGTACAAAATATACTACTCATCAGTAACACTAATCATTGCAACATCTTAATATCTTTACATTAAAACTTGCATTGACCAACTTTGGATAAAAAAACGTGCAGGGTGCCACAGTATACGGGGCCAGTTGGGGAAGGGTTACTGCCACTAAATGAGACGCGTTCTAAAAAAACTGGACATAATGCATGTGCATAAAGTGTCGTCCCAGATTAGCCTGTGCAGTCCACACAGGCTAATCAGGGGCGACTCTTTCCGCCTAAATTGGATTTTTGCTAAGAAGAGACGTCTTTTAAACGAAATATTTCATAAAAGTGTCGTCCCAGATTAGCCTGTGCAGTTTGCAAGGCTAATCAGGGTAGTCTGTGCAGTTTGCACAGGCTAATCAGGGACAACACTTTCCGCACATGCATTATGCCCAGTTTTCTCACAATACGACTCAAATAGATAAAGAGTTTCTTTTCAATAACTTTAATAGGGAAGGAAATATTTTGATGAACATCGATGTTTCTTTTCAATAACTTCAATAGGAAAGGAAATAATTTGATGAACATCGATGTTTCTTTTCAATAACTTCAATAGGAAAGGAAATAATTTGATGAACATCGATGCGTTTGTTTGTGTAGGTAGCTAACACGCAAAACAAATGTTGGATTGCATTTGAGATCAGTACGGTCAAAAGCACTGTTACTGAAAAGTGAAAAAGGAATTTATTTAAATACGTTTTGTAAGGTTGGCGGTATTTTGCATTGATGCTGTGTTGAGCTAGTGTAAATGCATACGTAGCAAAATATTCTACTTGGAGGCTGTTGGGTAAAGGTAACAGTTTCCAAAATAAAAAAAATAGTTATATATGTGCCGAGAAAATTTCGTTTGTGTTTCGTTCGCTATTATCAATTATCAAAAGAACAATTTAAAACTAATATAAACTTGGATTGATAAATAAGAGAGGTGCATATAAGAGAACAACTGAAAAAGTCCCTGTCAGCAAATCAACGGTGATGAACAGATAAAAAAACACACTTCAAGCGTAAAGATAGGTACGTGATAATTAAACCGTTGTCTTTGTAATATCTTCATGTTGATGCAAATGTTTCACAGTTATACCCCGAGGTATGGATCTGAAAAACGATATTAACGCACGGCGCAACACGAATCCTTATAAAAGCCCACAATTTGCGTGTTCGGTACGCACATTACCCTGGAAGCCGCTAGTGCACAAAAGACGCAATTAACCGGTAAGTTTATAGAAATTACTTGTTTATTAATCAGTTAAGCTATACGTTTATTGGAACAATTAACTGTTAGAATAGATAAATTAAATACGGCATAATACAAACGCTCATTCGAAAAATCACTAATTTAACTATTTGCAATATACTGAGTATATAAAATACAATAGTCTTTTAAATTTGAAAAAAAACTATGCATATTGTTAATAATTTATGTATTATCAAACATTTGAAATATCCTAGTTCAAAAAGGGAAATATCTATATTTTATGTCAGTACAGCACTACTCCGTTTATAGTGTTGTTTTTTTTTTGTTTAAATGTGTGTATTAATAAACAACTTCTAATTTCCGTATACGTATAAAATGACGCGACAGTTCTGCATGATGTTTAGTACAGTCGATTGGTGTATAGCGGATTTTAGTGAGTAACGAGGTTAAACGTTTTATGCAAAATACTTTTATCTATGTTTAGATTTATTGTTTTCTATGAATTAAATACAAAAAGCCTATCATTGTTAAGTCGATTCATGTTTTTGTTGACGTGTGTCAATGTTTACAACTGTTTCTTTTTTTCGAAAGCAAAACAAGGTCACGTTATGTACACACCGTTTTTGTGACAACATGAAAAGTGCAGACGAATGGTTTCTTGAATTTTGCAGATTTTGTTTGGTAAACATAATGTTCATTGATGTAATATATTTTAGTATTATGTGTCCTTTACAAAAGTAAGAATGCTCAGAAACCAAATTGATGCGTACCATATAAAATAAGCATGAAAGCTGCAACTCGGGATTTAATGAATAACGGACATGTGGTGACCCATATTCAGGAATGTGGGGATTGTCTCAAAATAAATATAAACTCAATTGAAGTTGTCCTATACCCATGTGGTTAGCGTGTGGCTATGATATTAATTAGTGAAAAAATCATTTTTAATGAAAAATAATCAAATTATAACGAAAAATCGATTTCTCGGAAAACAAATGTTTCACTATCAAATCTATATATAACAAGGTATTCAACTCAAAATGACCCGAGTATAGGGTTCATCGCTTTGAACAGCCATTACTTCATCAATTATGCAGCGATTTCCATGAACTTGGTCTTATTAAACGCAGAAATGAATTTTCTTTCTGGAAATGTACATATATTGCAATTATTTTTTACAATTATTGTGTCAAATTTCAAGAAATCACACGATACACATGTAATCCGATAAAGACCTAAGCGATCCGGTAATGGCTGAATCAGTGTACCATGAAATTCGCGGTGTAAACAAATAATATTTTTTCGGAAATTTAAAACCGCTGGCATGTTTCAAAAGGAAAGACATGTGTCTATCTAGGTTTAATGGTTTAATTACTGAATGCATGGTGTTGACGTTGAAATGAGACTCGAAGTCCTTAGCTATCCGTTATACAACAATCGACTGTCCATGCACATTTACAGGGTGCATTATCAACGGGGTTTTCAGGGGTTTACACAAGGGCTGGACGAAATGTAATCACACCGTAAAGAACTTTATTTTTGCAAATATCTCAAGTTATTGAAATACATTTGTGAAATTATTTGGTGCATACAAGACAGTTTGTCTTGCAGTTTGTGCCAATGTCTTAAGGTATAAGAATAAATCATTGAATATACGTCTGAAATCGTTGAAAAAAGTATACGTTCCGTGAAACATAACGGTGTTGTTCAAATCGAATTTTGAACAAGAACACATACTTATTAAATAAAGTAATTCTGACCTACTTCACATTGCCATAAGCAGCATATAAAGCTGTCTTTTATGCACTTCTTAAATTCTCAAGAAAAATTGTTTTAAGAAGTTATTTGAAATAAAACACCATTCACCGTCGTGTTAAAATCCATTAAAGTTAAAAGATAGAACTCGACAAAGTCACGTGATCCTGCACCCTAGTTTTAATATATGCTTTTGATGAAGGTTTTAAAAATACAATTCGTCTTTAAAGCATGTTGTAATGCATTTTTCAATAATAATTATACATTGGATTAAACATTCGTATAAAATACTAACAACCAATCGTTCGGTATTTAATAATTCGAATCCTATACGATATTGAATATTATCCTTTTTTTTAAATTTTCTTCATTGGCATTTAAACAAAATACATGTGCACGTATAAAATTGCTTCGAGTCGATGTAATATACTTTAAGGGGCTTTGATTCTGAAAAGCATTTCAGGAGAAGTAACATGGCAGCCATAAGTTGCAAGATTCTAGCCCTCACAGCTCTGGTCACCATGGTGCAAGCATCATCCTTAAGTAGCTTTACGCTTGGAGGAAAAGAACCCATGGATTCCAACGACCTCGAGGTTGACGAAATAGCGAATTTCGCTGCCAACGACATTGGGTCCGAGTATTCAGTGGAAAGCGTCTTGAAAGCCCAAAAGCAGGTGGATATTTGAAATATTCCATTACATGTCAAGTAAAATGATTTAGTTCGCATGTGTCGCGTTCATGTTAGTGAGCTATATTTAAAAACATTCCTTCTTGTATTTTCAATTTAAATGAACAGATTTATATAGGTGTACATATATTTCATTGTTCTTTATCAAATGTAAGACAGTAACTATAACAATCCTCTATGAAAACACTATATGTTTTGAGTAGATGAAAGCGAAAAAAACAACAACATACAATTACATATTACATATAATTAAGGAACAATTGTTAATTTGGCGCCCAAATTTATATTTCATTATCTAAAGGTAATCAACAATTGAAACTGCAACGCTTGTTTTTTCACAGCTTGTGAATGGAATCAATTATTTCCTGACAATCAGAATTTCCAAATCTGAGTCTATCCAGGTAAGTTCCAATTTCAAATACTTATAACCTAGTAATTAGTGTACCTAAGATGCATGTTATATTTTTTTAAAGCCATAATTCCGATTTTAACTTTAAACACAATGAAAGTACGATATGTATATTGTCACTAGAGATTATTTTAAATACAGTACATGTATATTCGTACAAAAATGTTAAAGCACTCTGAGATGCATTTATTATATGGTTCGAGTTTTTTTATATATGATAAGAAAATTAACTAATTTCAAGGCAAACTTTCGTGATTGGCTCTAAGGTTGTCATCGGTCATTGTTTTTCAGTTGACCTCGCAAGTTCGATTCCCTTTCGAAAATTAAGGATCTTATAAGTGTTGAAGTTATATGTTCCTTTTTTCTTAGATTCTTAATTGTATCTTTATATTTTTCAAAACATTTTATTTCGAGAATGCAAATGAATACATATACATTTATAAGAAATAACACAAGAATGTTATGCAAATAGAAATGAACAAAATAACCTATGCAGCACATCAAAGGTTTTCTATGCAATGCTTATACTTGTGTGTTGAAAATTTTACATTTACATTTACATTTATATATTTACATATTTACATTTAAGGAATTTCAAATAAAAAAAATGACATTTTTGCAGTGTGTATTGAAAAAAACACACACGGATATTTAAATTGTACTATCAGATGAAAAAGGCATAGAGAAAAACATTAATAGCTTCATATAATTATATATACATTTTTCAGTGTGTTTAGTCAAACAATGAGATATATATATATATATATATATATATATATATATATATATATATATATATATATATATATATATATATATATATATATATATATATATATATATATATATATATATATATTTAAAAAATACGTCTTACAATTACCAAAAAATACTAACATATTCATCAAATTCAAATTTTGTGTTTATGACACAATTGCATTCAAAACGTTCCATTCACTGTCAAATGATTCTAAATTATTTTTTGAAATGGATATTTTTCTCAAGTTATAATATTCATACTTAATGTATTTATTGGCTCCAGTTATGCTTGGAATGCATTTACTCATTTTGTACTTGTATAAGCATAGCATTATTAACAAAATAACATTATGTATGACACTATCATACTTTTTTTAATATCTAAGAAGAAACAGTGTGATATTGATGAAAGGAAACGATTGTCTTGGAAACATTTCATTAATAATATCTTTAGATATCTGACATTCCCAGAATAAATGTTCTCAACATTTATCACCGTGTTTTACAACAAGAACATAATGGATCTTTATACAGTTGTGACGAATATACTCTTGTCCTAATTGAGTTATTCTAGTCTTCAGAATTTCTGGAAGTTTTTGTATTTATAGTGCAAACTTAACCCATTTATGCCTAGCGTCTAGAAAAAATGCCTTGGCAAATAGCGTAGATGCGCATGATGCGGCGTATCATTTGGGTCTGCGCTGTTGGCTTAAAGGAATTTCTGTAAGAAATATTCTAAATATAGAAATAAAGATACTAGACATCCCTAATTTTGGAAATAAATTGATCTAATTAAGAAGAATGGGGGAGTCCACTTGGCATAAATGGGTTAAAATTATTTTATTTTCAATTGCATTTATAGGCGAGGACCTGTGACGTCTTGGTATTCAACCCACCCGGAACGGAAAGCTATAGTCTGACTTCCTTCTCATGCTATTAGATGTATTAGATCTGCCTTTCTGGGGTCGTATTCCAGAAACATCTTAAGTCATTTCTTAAATATTTTCACTAAAGTTCCAAGTTATAATGTTTTGTATTTCCTTACTAAATAAAGACATGCATGTTTTTTTGGTATTCCTCAAATAACACTGACAAAATGATGTTTGTTTGATGTAATGTTCGATGCCTAACTATTGCTGTATGAAATGAAACACTTAACAAAAATTCCCAATTTAAGGATAAAAATAAAATTTAACTTAAGATGCTTCTGGAATACCATCCCTGATCGCCATTTGAAATCATTTAAACAACCATTTATGATAAAAATTTACCTTATATAATGCATGTTTTTTTCTTAAAATGATCACATACTTAACCGACAAATCTCTTGACACGTACTATTGTTCTTGTATACTTCTTCTAACATTTTTTATCTATGTTTCATCATATTATGTATTTTTTCTGAATATTGAATACACCAATAAAATGAACGTACAATGTATTAATTTGCGAGTTATTTATGAACCGCGATGGTTACCGTGTACGCTTGTGTATATTAGTACTATTTAGAATGCCAGTTTAAAGGCAAACGCGCGCCTGTTACTTTATCAAATCTTATTTAACCGACTTTGAAAGTGTCGTTTTTAATAAATATATTTTATTTCTATTTGAAAAGTAATACTTGTTTTTAAATCAGTGTTGGTTTTCATGGTATTGAAAGTTGCGAACACAATAATAAAAAGTGTTTTTAAGTGTGTGTTTCACGTGCTCTTTGGTCGGTCTTAATGTAAGGTAAATGGTCATAAATACAGGGCGTTGGAATGATGCAACTTTGGGTTCATTTTTGTTTGTATTTGAAGTTTTTAATGAGAACGCAAACAGCAATGTTCTTACTATATTGAATTAGAACAGTTTAAATTATGTTTTGTTGCGAAAATGTTCTGCAAGATAAACAAAAGGAACTCAACCTGTAACAGCCGGAGAGAATATTTGAGCCGCGTTCTGATAAAACTGGGCTTAATGCATGGGCGTAAAGTGTCATCCCAGATTAGCCTGTGCAGTCCGCACAGGCTAATCAGGGATGACACTTTCCGATATAATAGTATTTTTAGTTTCAAGAAAGTCTTTTCTTACCGAAAATAAAGTTTAGGCGGAAAGTGTCGTCCCTGATTAGCCCGTGCGGACTGCACAGGCTAATCTGGGACGACACTTTACGCACATGCATTATGCCCAGTTTTTTAAGAACGTCACTCAAGTGTACTCTAGTTCTGCATGGTAGCACTGGAGAAAAAATAAGTCTTTTCTCACCAATTAGTTTCACTCTTTTGTATTGAAGCCCATTCGACAGCTGTATAAACAATAATAATATCGACTTCAGCTGCAGCATGTATAACCTTACATTTTATGATTTTAAAACTGGTACCAAGAAGATTGACGAAGTTCTGTTTGTTTGCAGAGTTTGTTACAAATGGTCGTTCTTTGAACTTAAACAGAACTCTCGTCCCCATACTACCATAACTCCGAAGTTGATTTTTTTCAAAAATCATGGGCGTATAGCCACAAAACCAATGTATTTTATGTAGAAGGGATCCTCCATACAGTACCATATCATCATATGGGTCGTGTTTTAGAAAACTGGGCATAATGCTTGTGCGTAAAGTGTCGTCCCAGATTAGCCTGTGCAGTCCGCACAGGCTAATCAGGGACGACACTTTCCGCTTGTATGACATTTTTCGTTAAAATGAAGTCTCTTCTTAGCAAAAATCCAATTAAGGCGGAAAGTTTCGTCCCTGATTAGCCTGTGCGGACTGCACTGGCTAATCTGGGACGACACTTTACGCACATGCATTATGCCCTGTTTTCTCAGAACGCGATTCATCTAATTAAGGCATAGCAACACAGTAAACCAGCGCATCATATGGCTTCTGCGAGTGAGGCCTTTGTGGCTTCTCTCATGCATCCAGTGGGTTAAGATATTGTTACAGAAGCTAGACACGCATCATGGTTGAAGACATTACCCATATCGTCGGCTTGTCTTGTTGCCGCTACTAACAGGTTTTGATATGGAAGCTGTGGGCTTACATGTAGAATTTCGTTTCCAGCTTACAGCATAGAATGCGTTTTTCAATGTCATTATGCTAATTAACTTAACATTTGTTAACAGTAGATATAACTTTATTGTGAAGTCCCCAACATAATTCTTTAAGATTTTGTCGATTCGATTGTGTCTTCTTTAGTGTTAAAATATTTTTTTTTCAAACAGATATTTCTGATATTGACTGGAAGTCGCCTGGAAAATCTCAAACCTAAACGATATACGCTCCTGAAATTATTCTGTGCATTTTTTCGCAAACCATCTTCACTGCTGAATCGTTTGACAATTACAATACATAAGCTGAAAGTTAGCAAAGCATAGCATTTCCCAATAGTGCTGACGTCTATTTTGATCTACTCAATAAAAAAAAAAAATAGAACAACTAAATATCGCATATTATCCTATAAATAACGATACTGTCTGAAATATAAGTTGCGTGTGACTAGTATGTACCGGGTTAGACTTTTTTCACTTAACGTGTATACCAGGTTAAAGGGATTGAATAGTTTATACCATTTCGTATCACTGTGCCAATCCGGCCAGTATGCATTTGCAACCTAACTGCGGTGACAATTGCAAAGTAAAAAATATATATGAGACTGGTCGTGGGCATCGCCGTTGCTGCATAATCCTTAGAACAGTATTATCAGATAACAAACACGTTTCAAATGACAATAATACAATTGTCACTAGAGTGACTGTATGTATGGTAGGGACTCTTATCTCCATCCCACAAAATAACCCACACCGTCGTGAAAATGAGTCGAAATCGAGTATCCCGATTGAATATTATTCGCGTTATTAAGCAGATGTGAAAATTAAGCCTGAGTAGTTTAAGCGATAAGCCTAAGAAGTAAAAGAATATCGAATGACGTAGAGTGTTGACGAGCACCAGGTCATTTCGTTGAAAACCTGTTTAAATAATAGTCGGAACCCACAACCTTTTAAAATCGGTATGTTGTCCTAGTATGTTTATAATTAAGCGTTTACGGAATACATTTGTTTCGACGACATAATACTATTTCAGTTAGCTAAAGATGACATCAGCTTATTTATTTCAAGAGCAAACAACACCAGTATTGTTCTTATGTCTGCTTATAAACAGTATAAGTTAAAGTCCCTATCCTGAGCGCACAATTGTAATAAGCAACGCAAAAAAAGTTGCCGACAGCGTAGTAATTAACAAAAAAAAAGATGATTGCAACATAATTTTAAACAACGGAAAACAATCCAAATGGTCATCGACACAATACGAAGGTCCCAAAGGTATGGAAACGTATATGGTACACCCTGATACTGTGATGATGTCAACATTCTATGACGGCATGATATGAAAAAGGTGTCATGTCGCCAAAAATAACCCATCGTGTCGACTATAACTACAATGGCAAGTCATTTTCAAAAGAGCATGACGCCTAAAATTATAATGATTTTTCGACATAAGATAAGTTGTCAAGACATAAACAACTCGCATGTTGACATAAGAGCCTAAATCTCTGCCGATATTTAAACCTTTAACCGTATTGTAAATTTATCTATTTCTGTGTTGTTTACTGTATGACGCCGTATAATATCTTGATACTTGCAAGTAACATAATGTTGACATGGCGATATAACTGAAGGAGTCGATATAATTTATGTGGACAAAGGTCGTTGTTTAAAAAATTATGGAAGCGTATATGGCGCCCAAATAATATGGTCATGCCGGATTAGTTTATACCGGCTTACTGTGAAATAACATTTTTAGTTCAGTTTTTATTGTGCTATATTGTTATGTTTATTTTTGCTCATTTTTAGTTCAGTTTATATCGCAAATTTTCTATTGAGCGTACTAAAGTACTTTCAGTACGATTCATCCATACACTAGTACTGTATGGCTTTTACATAGATAGTGACACTTTTGTTCACTTCTTTCAGATAAACCAAATTGAGGGACACTTTTTTAAGTTAAAACATGATAGGTCTGTTGTTAATCTTGATTTTGTTATCCCCCGCCATAGGCGGAGGGATATTGTTTTTGCGTTGTCCATCCGTCCGTCTTTCCGGCACTTTTGTGTCCGGAGCCATATCTTTGAAGTGCTGTGGCGGATTTTATTGAAACGTGGTATGAGTATATATATGGATAAGAGGATGATGCACGCCAAACAGCATTGTACACCATCTGTTAATAATGGAGTTATGGCCCTTTATATCTTGAAAACAGTGCTTTTTAATATAAGCTTAGAGCTTTATCTCCATTAACACATGAGTCAGAGGCATGCAACTTGCCATAGTTAATCTCAATCATCTGGGGGTGTTCACATTCAACACCCATAATCCTAGGGTCTAAGGTCAAGGTGACACATTGAGGTCAAAGGTCACAAATTTGATTCATTATTAGGTCATTCATTTACTATGCATCAAGGGATTTTGTAATAACTGCATTTTATTGTCTGCAAACCCATCAAATGAGTTATAAAAATAATTGAGAAAAGGCACAACCCTTCACTTATTGAAGTCAGCCTTTGTCATTTAAATGTTCTGAATTATTTGCACACGAGTTTAACTCGTCTTTCTTTTCATATCATTCCCTCAGGTGAGAGACCTAGGGCCTCTTTGCCCTCTTGTTTGTGTTACTTGTTTTGTTGTTTAAGGAGATATCACTTTCGGAAATAGTCAAAAGTGGTTGAAGTAATGTCAAATAATAATTCCTCATATTAGCATTCTATGTTAAATTTGGAACAATATGCAGAACTAAAATAACATATACTTAAATGATACATGAACCAGTTGTAATGAAATCTTTCAAAAAGAGTAAAAAAGTTGTTTGTATAGGTCCCTGGCTATAGCGATATGCGATAATATCTAACGGCGGACGCGAGTCACGTGACATTGATTTTGGAGATGCCGGTGTACCAGTAGATTCTTCTCTGTTCCAGCTACTGTCGGCCATTTTGTTTTAAAGCAATCGATTATGGGCAAAGTCGGTCGCCGCAAACAGACATATTGAATATTTTTTTGTGTAAATAAAAATAAGTTTTTATTTTCTTTGTTGATAATGCTTCAGGTTTTGGTAGTTATTATTCTTATGTATTATTAATTTATCGGAATTTGAAAGAGAACAATGGATTTGTTCATTTTCGATAATTTTTGAAAAATTGAAAGGCCCAAACGATTTTTTCTAAAAACTTCTTCCTTTCTCATCACAGATTGATTAAGTAAGATGGTTATGCTAGGTGAGTCTCGTCTACTTTTTATAAATCATACCTAGATTAACATCTCAGAGATAAGATGTTAATCTAGGTATGATTTATAAAAAGTAGACGAAAATAAGGCATTTTAAAGGATTTTGTCTTTGTACAATTTTATACTGTTATTTCATTCAATCATTTTCACACCTGTCGCCAAAGTGGTTTGTTTCTTTTTGAAAAACTTTTCTATTTCTCATCCCAAATCGTTGAAGTATGATTTTTATGCTAGGAGAGATGTTAATCTAAGTATAAATTACAAAAACGTAGAAGAAAATGTTCAATTTAAAGGATTTGGCCTTATACAATGTTGGTACAATTTTAAGCTCTTTTCCTCTGTTGTACACGATTGCTGTCAAACGTGTTTTTGTTCTTTTTGATAAACTTTTTCATTTTTCATCCCAAACAGATAAAGTCAGATTTGTATGCTTGTTGATATGTTTATCTAGGTTTGAATTAAACAAACTGGAGGAAAATGTTCCTTTTAAAGGATTTTGGCCTTGTACAAAGTTGGTGCAATTTTTAGCTCTTATACCCTATTGTACACACCTGTCGTCAAACGTGCTTTGGTTCATTGTGAAAACCTTTGTCATTTTTCATACAAACATAACATCTTCTTCAGTTCGCTAATTGATCCGACAATTAACACGCGCGTGAAATGTTTGGGGTTTTTTTTCTTTTCGCGAAATCCTAGTCCATGACACTTAGAGCTTTTATTTATTACCAAAATAAAAATACTTGGTTACAAACACAACTTTAATAACCTATAACTCATGAATAAGATCTAAATGAAAAATAGAGAATAAACAAATTGAACAAATCCACAGAATCAATATTGAAATAAGACTAACTGAAACCGTTTTTGGATCGAACGATCATAGCATTTATTATACTGAAATGTTGTTTTTATCAGAGACCTAGATCTATGTGTCCACATATATCTATCCGTTTTGAAATAATATTATTTTATAAGGTTTTAAATGTTTGAATTAATGTGTACAAGACAATTTTATCAGCAAAAGCCTTTCAAATAAATTATTCAACGGCATTCTCGCCGCGATTTGGAAATTCTTATAGCGCTATTACTTTAACGATCGCGGCATTATAAATTCTTATTTTAGGTAAATACAATCGAGTTTTTGTAGAAGCATAATTACTCATGTTTCTATGAAACTTTATTTTATAATAATCGGATCATTATTGACCAGTCGCCTTTCTATAGCGCCGTAACATTTTCGCATAACTTTGCTCGATAATCGTAGCCGTTGCTACTGGACACGTCGCTATCTTATCGCAATCGTGATACATTGGCTATCTTCGGACTCCCCCGATTGATTTATGGAATAAATCGTCTGCTGATCCTAAGTGTTCTTATCAGTTTCTCGACCACGTGACCCCGCCGCGAGATAGCCCGATAAGGCGCGAAGTTTCCAATCTGTGTATTCTATAGGTCACAATATACCAAAAGATTTCCTTAACAAATTCAATGTAAAAGCAATAACTTTAACACAAAATAAAGTCAAACTTTTGCGCGTAGACACCCATATAACCATACCTTTTCAGTATGCAATATATTATGCATAAGAAAATCAAGTACACAAAGTAGAAGCGATAACAGTTTTATCAAAACCAAGTTATTTAAATTGTACTTAAATCAGAAGTAGTTATAACATTATTTAATGCCGAGCATTAAAAGCAAGCAGTAGGAGATCCATGGTATGATTCGAGTGAAGAATCTTTGCTGAGAAGCGGCACATTTTATGACCAGGTTCAAGCTCTTAGGCATGTAACGAAATTACACATTGTTCGTGGAAAACATACAGTAACAAACAAAGTTCATTTCACTTTTCATCGTGATTTATTTCTGTTGAATATTGTCTAAAACAACGCTGGCTAATGTACGTGTAATTCAATTTTACAGTACGGCGAACACTACGGCCGCCACGACAAGAAAACGTGACTGCTCTACTTTATTGTCTTTTTAGAACCATGAAAAATCAAACTGACCAAACAGGCTGTATACATTTTTGATTTGCCATTATTAATATGTCGGTTGACCGACTCTCTTATGTTCCGATTTAATGAGCGGTCGGCAGGTGCTTTACAGAAATTATCTTATATGAACATGTCAACGAATATTTTTGATGGCTTTTCAAGATAAGTATATTCGGACTGTGTTTCATTACTAATCTTGTTTGACATCTTAAAGTATATACCTATAGGCAGTCACGTTTTAATTTGCATTATGTTCCGATTTAATGAAGCGGTCGGCAGGTGTTTGACAGAAATTATCTGTGTTTCATAACTAATCTTGTTTGACATCTTAAAGTATATACCTATAGGCAGTCACGTTTTAATTTGCACCGTGATAACCGTGGTACGTTTTAATGTAAACTTAATGACTTTCTCTTATCATTTGGTAAATATTTAAATTAATATTCTATAATGTTATTTAAACCATTATTTTCTCTATAATTAAACATATATTACATTATATTCTTTATAATTAAACATCTATAAATAATCTCCACAATTCCAGAATCCTATTAATAAAATTATGGTTGTTGTGATAAAAGATTTATTAAAAATTTTCTACGATTATTAATTTATAAATAGCAAGTATGTTACACGCATGAAGTCACTAAGATCAGTTCCAATGTATCATTCCTTTACTAAGGACAGTTACAAGAGTTACAGAATGTGTATAAACTTAGATGAGCTATGACATATTTCCACGACGAGAGTCAGCTTCTAAAGTAAGAATATTTGAGCCTTGTTTAGAAAAAATTGGGCAAAATGCATGTGCGACGACACTTTCCGCTTTTATGGTATTTTTAGTTTCAAGGAAATCCCTCCTTACCGAAAATAAAGTTTAGGCGGAAAGTGTTGTCACTGATTAGCCTGTGCGGACTGCACAGGCTTATCTGTGATGACACTTTACGCAAATGCATTAAGCCCAGTTTCTCAGAACAAGGCTTATATTAAGATGAGAATTTGTACAATCCCCTAAAAGTGCCAGGTTCTTAAGCGTTAATATAAACTCTGCGGTTTTATTGATTTGTAAAGTTAATTTAAAGTGTGTTTCTAATAATTACATATTTCTGTTTCATGTACATTGCACTTTTTCGTTGAGTGTTCTAATCGTTAAACATGCGATAATACTATTCTGCAGAAGTCTGCAATAAACAAAGGCATTTGTTCTTTTGATTGTTTTTGTTTTGTTTTTCATTTGTAAGATTTTTTACCGTTTTCAACAGTATTTCATTCCTATTTAGGATAACATTTACACAACTGAACCGTGTCCTGGTCCAAAATGTTCACCTGTAATGTGTGCACATACGTATTTCAGTGGCTATCCTAATTGTATCAGATTTATGCCTAGTGGACTTTCCCATCCTACTAAATTGGATCGATTTATTCCCAAAATTAGGGATGTCTGGTATATTTATTTCTATATAATTAGAATATTTCTTACAGAAATTCCTTTTAGCAAACAGCGCAGACCCTGATGAGACGCCGCGTCATGCGGCGTCTCATCTTGGTCTACGCTGTTTGCAAAGGCCTTTTTTCTAGACGCTAGGCATAAATGGGTTAAGGTAAGATAAAATTTCAAATTGGCCGTCTAAGAGATTGCCTGATAAATGATGACATATTTTATAATGTCGGGCGGAGAGCGAACCCGAACCTGCTTAGAACTGCACGAAAGTAAAGACCTTTTTGCCACAGACTTTCACAGTATCACGGCCGTGTTTAAATTTGTATCCCTGACAATAACACGTTACTATATTATATAGTGACCGGTTTGAAGGGGTTGTTATCGGTTTGCAAAGGTTGATAATTTACGCGTATCAAATAATCTTTTATTCGCGCCTGATTTTTGTTATGTATCACTTCTGGTAAATCTTGTAACAACTTTATTTTTCAGAACATGTTTCTTGTTTATTATTGAACAAATCATAACTTTTTTGAATGACACGAATTTAAACATTTTTAAGACTGAAACGGTGTGCTTCCTATAGTCATATAGATGATTTATAACTTGCGATTCTCTCACGTCAATTACATATTCGAATAGGATGCTTGGGGTTTGTGAATAAAATGTATCAAAAAAAATAATTGCACATCTGCTTGGACATTAAAACGAGAACCTTTTTTAAAATTACGGTACACGTGATTTACTCGACCATATGCTTAGTTAAGGGCTCTTTTCTTTCAGTAAGCTATTTTGTATACGACATGGAATATTTATAAGATTCATGAAAGACAGTTTCAAATGACCTACAAAGATTAAACTAATTACCGGCTAAGTATATTAACAGTTTCTTATTTTACAAAACATTTTCCCCTAAGCCAATGTCAAATTCAAATTTACTCGCCACGGTTGAACTGGATGGTGTTTCCTTTATCATAAATCACGTTCTATCTTTAAAGATTACTTTGATTTTGTACGACCATGAATACAATTGCTATCTCAATCTTACATTAATTGTTCAGGTTCAATCGGAAATATGGTTCATTCCGGTAAAAGATGCTACTGCGATACAAAATCGGCCATCGGTCACCCACAAAAGCAGCTTATCAAGAAATACCATCGCATTGGTTTGATCTTAATGGTCACGTAAATAGTCATTTAAATACACTTATTGCATCTGGTTCATTTCGGATAAAGATGCTACTGCGTTTCAAAATCGGTCAACTGAATAATAACCCACTAGGGATAAGAATAAGGGCAGCGTATTATCGCCCGAAAACTACAGGCCCATTACGATTTTGAGTTGTTTAGGTAAATTGTTTACGGCTATTGTTAATGAACGCCTATTATTATATCTTGAAGAAAATGAACTGTTACTAAAAAATCAGGCAGGTTTTAGGAAACAACATAGCACCCTTGATAATATTTTTATATTACAGCTGTTGTCTGATTATTGCAAGCATAAAAAGACCAAGCTATTTTGTGCATTCATAGACTTTCAGAAGGCATTTGATTCAGTTTGGCGAGTAGGTCTATGGACTAAACTAGTAAAATACAATGTATATGGAAAACTTTTCAATGATATAAAAAATATGTACCATGATATCAAGTCCTGTATTCAGTTACACGATAAAACAACCGAATATTTTGCATGTGGCAGAGGCGTTAGGCAAGGTGAAAACTTATCGCCTGTGTTATTTTCGTTGTACCTAAACGATCTAGAACAATATATGTTAAGTCGTAATAATTGCAGTTTAAATATTGAAGACTTAGATCTAGAAATTTACTTGCAACTGATAGTTGTGTTGTATGCTGACGATACAGTACTCTTTGCGAAGACAGAACATGAATTGATCTCATTGCTAGAAAGTTTTTCTATGTATTGTGACATCTGGAAATTAGACATAAATGTTGATAAAACTAAAGTCCTTGTATTTGGTGATAGACCCAGAAGGGCTAGAAACATAACTGTTAGAAATCAGCAGCTAGAAGTTGTTGATAGTTTTAAATATCTTGGAGTTCTTTTTTCCAAAAATAGAAGTTTTTCAATGTCAAAACTGCATGTAATACAACAAGCTAGAAAAGCCTTATTTAGTCTATATGTTATGATCAGAAACCTTAACTTACCACTGGATTGTCAGCTGAAGTTATTTGATAATACTGTTGTACCGATTTTACTCTATGCTTGTGAGATATGGGGCTATGGTGATTTAAGAAGCATTGAGAAAATACATAGAGATTTCCTAAAACATATAATACATGTTACGAAAAGCACCCCACATGTCATGTTATATGGGGATTTAGGGTGGTTTCCATTAAGTATATTGATTAAGAAGAAAACTATTGGTTTCTGGTTCAAGTTAATTAATAATAATACTCTCTCTGCCATGTTGTATAAGATATTATTAAACGATTCATACGTTAATGATAACTCATATCCTTGGTTTAAAAATATCAAAAATATACTTGATGAGTGTGGCCTAAGCTATATTTGGTACGACCAATTCTTCTTAGGTAGTAAAGAAACTTTGCAACATATGGTAGAAGAATCCCTAAAACGCAATATATACAGACTTGGACTAGTACAGTTAATGAATCGCCTAAATGCTATAATTACAGAATATACAAAACCGAACATAACTTTGAACCTTTCTATATGGATTTACCTGAAAATTACTTACAATCTTTTGTCAACTTTAGACTATGTAATAATTATTACCAATTGAAAAGGGTCGTTGGCTTGGTTTATATAGAAATGAAAGAAAATGTCATCTTTGTAATATGAATGATGTTGGAGACGAATATCATTATATGCTTAAGTGTACTTATTTTGATAGAGATAGGAATAGTCTGTTATCATTTGTAATTTTTAACTCCTGTAATATGCATACCTTTAAGAGTATTATGTGTGAGAAAGACATAGACAAGCTTGTTAGTATTTGTAAATATATCAAAAAAGTTCTAAAATCATTCAATAATAATCACCCACCTGGCAATTCTTAATTAGTTGTTCCTCCCTTGTTTCATTTTTTATAATAGCAATTTAACTTATTTATAACCATACTAATTATCAGAGTTAGAAAATTATCCATAGCTTTAACATACCTAAGTAATTAGTATATATAATTCACTACATTGACCTATACAGCCTGGTCATTCAGTAGTTTGTATACACTTATTAGTACCTCTTATCACATATGTAATGTGCTGAGTGTATGAATAAACTGTTAAACTGGATATACAAAAGTAGCTTAACAAGAAATACCATCGTATCGGTTTGATCCTAGTTCGTAAATGGTCATTTAAATACACTAATTGCATATAATAGCGTGTCTCTATTTAACAACATATCACAAATGCCCGCTGTAATATGTTTACACTACCCTTTGATATTTCGCGTATATTTATTAGGTAGATCCGATTCTAAAATAGTAGAAAAAACTAAATGTTTGATGAAAAAATAACTAAATACATAAACGCCTACGACATTCATGATATGCCTTTAACGTGGGTTTTTGATGTTAAAGATATGCAAACACAAGTAATGAAGATTACAATTAAGCTTGTACGGATGTTGTTAATACATACATCAAGTCCGAAAATGCTTTTTTAAGACTTTTAGATAAGGAACCGAAATAATGAATGCAGACAATTGTATATATTAATACATACATATTATATATATATATATATATATATAGATATATATATATATATAGTATATATATATATATATATATATATATATATATATATATATATATATATATATATACACATATATATGTATATATATACATATATATGTATATATATATATATATATATATATATAATATATATATATATATATATATATATATATATATATATATATATATATATATATATATATATATATATATATATATGTGTGGCTGGGAACGAGATTTTGACCCATCTGGTCAAAAATGACTTTTTCAGTTAAGCATATATTATGAAAGTGCTACATCTGAAAAATCAAAATCTGAAATTTAAGCATTGAATTCCTAAAATTGACGAAGTTATGTCATTTTTTGTATTGCATGTCAGAAACACTGATTTGCGCGATTTTGTACGAAATGACGTTTCAATACAACGAAATGACGTTGTAATTCTACCAGTATTAGTTCATTTTATGCTGATCAGTTTTTGTTGATAATCACTCAATTGTATGTGTATGGTGATGACAGTCATTAACTATGACTTACATAATTAATTGTATTATTATAAAACATTAAACGCTCATTGTTGCCATGGAAACAGACACTGTTCTTTTTTCAAATGTATTGTCATTTTAAAGAATTTAAGACACAGAATAACAACACATCAACAAAATATCTTCTGGACAGATATTAAACATTACCAACATGTTTATAGTAAAATCAATGTATGAACATTTTCTGAAAATAGGGGTGTATTCAGAAATTGAACATATTGTATAGCAACGAACTTGAAACTAAAATGAAAAAAAAACTGACATTTTGAATTTTTGTTAAGCATCTATACTGCCATACATGGTTTATTTAGCAATTGTATTTTATTCAAAGATTGATACACAATTAATTAGATTTTTTTAAATTAAGTTAACAGTTGCTATGGAAACAGTAAATTATCAATTTCATTTGTACCTGTTATCAACAATGAAATTGACCATAAGTGTAGATAGAAAATATTATCAACCCATTTCATATATAGAGGTCCAAAAACATGATTTTCAAATAAAAGAAAATTACAGCAATAAGCACATCAATATTCAATGGTAAACGTCACCATAGATTAAACTTTACACAACAAAATATGTTCGTTTACTTGTAAAATATAATAGATACATAATATGAACACATATGTTTACATCACACATTTTGATGTCAATACAAACTACAACAGTTTAAGTTATCTTTGAACACATGCCAGTCATATTATACAATGTAATAATCATACTGTACAGAATATTTTATAGTGAAATCACTATGATTGAGTTGTTAATTAATTATAAATCTCAGTTCAGGTTATATATGCCCATAAACTATTTTTGATTATTGATTGCTATGTCACTTTCAATAAAAGAAACACACTATTAATAAGATAATCAGCTAATTGTCTTACAAATAACAATACCATGTAAATGTCATAGTCATGAATACTAATCAGAAAACAGTTTATCATAAGTATAATGCAAGAACAACAATTTGAGAAAATGAACAATTGTTAATAGGATAACAAGCTCTCACATTTTTTACTTTGGAATAGATGGTTTGGGACACACAATGTCTCTGGCAACTTCATTGATAAAGAACGGTGCAATTTTCTCGTAAAGATACCACTGCCTCAGATGATCTAGAGGGGGGATAACCTTAACTGTTGGAAGGCAGCCTGCCTCGGGTCTTGCCTTTAGAAGATTGAATCTAACTTCCTCCGAGTCACAGAACTCTCGACAAATGAGAACCCCTGGCTCATCCGCAGTGCAACGAAAGTGGTAGTATTTTGAGAGGTTTGTATGTCCCGGTAGCATCATACTCAAGGAAACAGACTCATGCAGACCTGCAATGATATTCCAAAAAAACAGTAACAATTTTATAATCTTTTTCTTCAGGTTACAACCTCGAAAGATTCATTTCAATATGCTTTATACATTTTGTAATTGATAGAAACAAGCGACCAAAGTTCTTATCATATAGTATAACAAGAGCACCGCCTAGACAGCTCATCTATTTGTCAAAGTATGAATCAAATCTGATCATAAATAAAGAAGTTATGGCAATTTTAGTAAAATCTTTCCAAAATGAAATGGGGGGATTCTTGGGTGGGATGGTTGGACAGTCTTTCAAAAATAAAATAATACAAATAAATATTTGTTTTTTTAAAGGATTTTGCAACAACATAAAATGTTTTAATTGGGGGGGGGGGGTATAGTTGGGGTGTGGTCATTTATTAGATGATTAGTGCTGCAAGTATGAAAGCAATAGCTTTGATACTTTAGAAATAAAGTGAACCTAAACACAAACCTTTTCAAATGTCTCTACACACTACACATTATTATACTTTTTAAATGGTTATATTTTAAAGAAAGACAATGACCGTTTTATTACCTGTCAACACTCTCCACATGCAATAGCCCAGAATGGTGTTGTTTTTATTCTGCCCAACAGCATTGTCAAAGTGAATCTGCGAATAAACATTTCTTGTTTAAAATAATTAATATATATTTAAATGGAGATTATTGCTACACCTATGAAAACATTTATGAATTAATGGAAACAGAATTATGTTATGTCCAGCAACAAAATGAAATAATTACAAATTACAAAAACATAGATTAAAGTAACAATTATTACAAAAGCAACTATGTATAAATTTACTTAATCTTTCCAATGAAAAGAAAGACAAAACATTATTTTGTTAATCTCAGAGTATGTATAGCAATAAATTACCTCTGCGTGTTTTTCTCCAGCGCCAAAGTGAGAAAAATAGTGGTGCACCAAACTTGTGACACAATCGCCACCTTTCCCAGGCATTTCTGACTCGTCAATCATATAGAATCTCTGTATTCCTGTAATATTGTTTTATGTACATAAAAATAATTTTTACAAATAAAAACTATAAAAAGACTATATTTTAATACGCCATGCATACAAGATTTCCACTTAATGTTTGTGCAAAACACTTGTATTGTTTAATTACAATATACACAAGGCTTGTCAGCTAAGGATGACATATGCCTCCTTTTTCCACATTTTTCTAAACCTAAACGCAAAGTGTTTTTGCACTTTTTCGAAACCTAAACGCAAAGTGTGACGGAATTTCAGACAGACAGACAGACGGACAGTGCGATCACTATATGCCCACCTTCGGGGGCATAAAAACAACAACTAAATAATGCAGTATATTAACAAATGTTTTTCTTATAGTAGTGCAATGTAGTTACAATTAGTTATTATTACATATTGTGTAGATATATAAAACTGATAATTACAATAACATACCTGTTCCTTCAGCGCACATCCCAAACACATGGCACTTTCTTGGTGTCGCAAAGTAGATTGGCCCCACTTGCATGGCGTGATGAGGGTAGTGTACACACTGGGCAAAATCCCATGAGTAGTGAAGTGTGGCATCTAGTGAACATGGTTCTGCACCTGTTAACAAAATGAACCAAATTGTATTAAGTGAATCAATTTATTTAGACATTTTTTATTATATATACATATTTTTATAATTGTTTACCAACATGTACAGCTAGATGCACCATATAAATGAATGTTCAACATTTAAGCTATAGCATGTTCATGGCAAAATGCATATAATGCTGCGGTTCATCTTCCAGGACAAAGCACAAATGTACCTCATATGAGGTACCTTATTTGTATAACATATTTTTGAATAGTTAATTTACAATTTATGAATTTATAATGGAAATAAAATTTGTTTATTAAAAAATCCTCATTTTTCAAGACCTTCAGTGACATCTGTAGTACTGCACACAGCTTTACTACAAAGAACCTGGTTCTTGAAAAGTTGGCGTTGCCGGTTGGCCTTTTGAACATGACATGTATAGTCACTTAGTACATTGTGCCTTTCTTCGTCTGACAGATGAGCATTGGTTTTTAATTTGCCCATGAATTTTTGACATTTTACACACAAATCTGTCGCTGGTGTAGCTACTGCAATGTGGGGGCATAATGAATTCCATTTGTTTCTAAATGTTTTTAAAGACACAACTCTATAGTTTGCTTCCTTTGCACTCTTCATGTATAAGTCATAAATGTCAGTTACATTTTTTTCACATGGAAGAAGCAAAACTGTCTGCTTTGGACAATTAGGCAGTCGTCCGGGCAAAGGTAATGCATTTTTATTTGCATATTCTTCAATGAATTTTTTTATTCTTGTAGTATCGTCGAATGAAAGTGCATGGGCAGGTGTTGTTTTGCAATTACCATGTTCATTGACACTCAGGCCATACATGTCATAAGACTTACTCATTCTTTTCAACGTTGACTGAGAAATTGCAAATGCAAAACAGAAAGTTTTCTTACAAATTTGCTGACCATGGAAACAATATTTCTGAGACAGTCTCGTTCGCAACTTTTTAGATTTTTTGTTTTCAGATGTAAAAGTACTATTTTTTCTTTGGGTACAAAGTTGGGATTTAACTACAAGTTCTTTTTCTCTTGAAGACAGTTCCTGGCATTGGGTCCTATTTTCTAGCAGATTATCAACACCAACTATTGTTGAACATGGTTTACTTCCATTAAAGACACTACACTGGCATGTTTCACGCGTGAAATTTGAAATAATTTCTGCTTCTTTTTGATCTTTTTTTCTTATGTCATTCTGTTTGTGATCCATTTGTATTTGGTCAGACTCGGATTCGCCACAATTAATGTGGTCATCATAAAGTAAGCAATCAACCTGATCACATGTATCACCATCATAATCATCAAAATGATCATCAACATCTTCAAATGAAATACTTGCATGATTTCCCAAATCTACATCACAAGTTTCAACCTGTACAAAATTGGATTGGAAAACTGTCAAGTTATCATTTGATTTTGCAAAAGATTCATGGCCAATGTGGTATAACTCATCAACTTGTGCAAGTTCACTTAAAAATACGTCATCAGTCTGTCTCAATTCGTATGGAATTGTAGATTCTTGGGAATAAATTTCACTAGTTTGGCTCATCATTCTTATGAAAACTTCACATAACATAAACTATCATTGTATCAAAACCAAACGACATTTTTTGACAACTTCCGGGTGAAAATTCCAATTATCGCATATAATCATGAATCGTACAGCCAAACTAATTTTAACAGTGGTAATAAACACTAGACGTGGTTAAATTTATATGGGATACATCCTTTGCCGACTAATTTCACATTATTTGACGGAAAAACAACAAAAAAGAAAGAAAAACTAACCTTTTTGTAAGCAGGAAGTTTATCCATTAATTGATGCAGTCACACGGTGCCGTAGTGTACGATGGGTTATTAATCAGCTATGGTTAAACTATACTAATGTTTTCGTATAAAAACCGTAACATAATCACTGATTGGGTAATTCATAGATTGTTTCGGAAAATAAATAAAAAAAATTAGATATTTATCGCAGTAAAAACGTGTGAAAATTGCGCTAAAAAGTTGTCACGACTTTGCAACGTTATTTCTCGTTAACGACGTCAGCGCCGAAAGGGTCAAAGTCTCGTTCCCAGCCACATATATATATATATAATAAAAGTAAAAACACGTGTCTGGGATTTTAAATATATATTGATTTAGCCAACGCGTTTCGCATAGCTCATCAGGGCATAATACAATATATTTCAACGTCAAAATGTCATGGAGATAACGTCATATCAATAATGACGTCATAACGTCAATAAATATTAAATGAAATTTAATTTGGGTTTAAATACATGTATAAAATGTTGTTCTTTTGCTAACCTAGCTGAAATATTGTTTGAAAATAGCTTATAAAATGGAAATATTTTAAATTTTGGTTCATTATGTGAACATTCATCGAAATGTTTACTTAAAGGCATCTGTCTTGTTGAGGGGTCTCGCATTTGTTGTTCATGGACAGATCGCCTATTTCTAAGTTTATCGCCAGTTTGGCCTATATAATATTGTTTGCATCCATTGCATACTAATACATAAATCACATTTTGTATATCACATGACATATTAGTTTTTATTTTGAACATTTTGCCATTAAAATCAAAAGAATTCCCTTCAATAATATAACCACACAGGGCGCATCTAGGGTCATTACATTTGGATACTCTTGGTTCTTGAGATGAAAAGTAAGATTTGGTTAACAGACGTTTTAAATTAGGTGGCTGTCGCTTACATTTTATTATCTTCTGATTTGAAATTATTTTCTTCATAACCGGGTCTGTTTGTAAAATGTCAATGTTGTTTTTTAATACGCCAAACAGTTCTTTATTTTTTGGATTTTGTGTTGAAATAAATGGAATTATATTACTCTTGTCTTTTTGTGTTGATTTTGAAAGTAATTCATGTTTAGGGATGGAAAGTGCTTTTTTAATACCTGTATTTATAATAGATTGTGGATATTTTCTTTGAATAAGGGAATTCCATTTATTTCAACACAAAATCCAAAAAATAAAGAACTGTTTGGCGTATTAAAAAACAACATTGACATTTTACAAACAGACCCGGTTATGAAGAAAATAATTTCAAATCAGAAGATAATAAAATGTAAGCGACAGCCACCTAATTTAAAACGTCTGTTAACCAAATCTTACTTTTCATCTCAAGAACCAAGAGTATCCAAATGTAATGACCCTAGATGCGCCCTGTGTGGTTATATTATTGAAGGGAATTCTTTTGATTTTAATGGCAAAATGTTCAAAATAAAAACTAATATGTCATGTGATATACAAAATGTGATTTATGTATTAGTATGCAATGGATGCAAACAATATTATATAGGCCAAACTGGCGATAAACTTAGAAATAGGCGATCTGTCCATGAACAACAAATGCGAGACCCCTCAACAAGACAGATGCCTTTAAGTAAACATTTAGATGAATGTTCACATAATGAACCAAAATTTAAAATATTTCCATTTTATAAGCTATTTTCAAACAATATTTCAGCTAGGTTAGCAAAAGAACAACATTTTATACATGTATTTAAACCCAAATTAAATTTCATTTAATATTTATTGACGTTATGACGTCATTATTGATATGACGTTATCTCCATGACATTTTGACGTTGAAATATATTGTATTATGCCCTGATGAGCTATGCGAAACGCGTTGGCTAAATCAATATATATTTAAAATCCCAGACACGTGTTTTTACTTTTATTATATAATATTCACAATCTGGATTATTACATTTTACTTATATAACTATATATATATATATATATATATATATATATATATATATATATATATATATATATATATATATATATATATATATATATATATATATATATATATATATGCACAACTCGCATGTAGTAAGCATTTGTGGACCGATCTTTTTCTGTCAGTCAGTACGAAGGATCACAAAAGCCCAGACGGGCAATTCATCCTAAAGTCAGCTTAACACACAAAAACACATATGAAGTTTGTTTGAACTTTATTGGACATGAGTACATAAGGATCCATGCAGTCACGTGATTAGCAGTTTCCGGGATGGATGGTGATGTCATCGATGGCGATATCGCCCAATTGGTTGGTGGCTGTGTGCCCCTCGAACTCGAACTGTAACGGTAGTCATACGCTTAAAAAAGATTGGTCTAAGGAAGTTTCGTTTCCTCCATGGGTTTATACGTTCCCTGTATCGATATATTATCAATATTATTTGATTGTTTTTTACTCAGCTGACTTATCAATAATTTACTGCACTTTTTCCGTTACATCATTATATTAAAACCCGCCGATAAGGAATGGTGCGCCGTAGCCAAAGCGGGAGTTAATACACAGGAATATAATATACGAGATTTGTAAATGAAAGGAGGGGTAAAATAAAGCAGTTTTTTTTAAATACCACTTAAGGTTCAAATGAGGAGCTTAAGCAATATAAAAGGCAGTCATGAAATTATAACATTATTTTTGGTTGAAATAACCAACATCAACTTCAAACATCATACGCACTTGATTAAAAGTCGGTACACGGGGTCGCCGTGGCGTAGTGGATATGGTGTCCGCCTAGCGACCGAGAGGTCATGGGTTTGATCCCCATTGTGATAACGTTCTAAAGATCTTCCCCATAGACACCAAAAACTGGTTATAGTCCCGGGAAATGGACTCGAGAACGTTTGAAAGAAGCCTACGGATTTCGATGCAATCGAGCTTAAATAAATTAAATTTAAACCAAAAGTCGGTACGGCAGACATGACAAGGTTAAGTTTCTAAATCAAACGGTAGTCATGGGATTGAAACCATCATATAATTCAGAGACAATGACAAAATAACAATGTATCTGTGTGTGTATTTCGACGTGTATGCGATCCAGCCGCGCCTAATTAACTTACTGACTTTCGAAAGTAGAGACATTTCTTTTAATGAAAGCTTAACTTTTTGCTACAAGAAATTCACATTATATGTGGTTTTGTTCGAGTTAGGAAACTGGATTATCCGAAGGAAATCCCACTACCCGGTTCGGAGATAACAATCCATCTCACATAACGGTAAGCGGCAGTCTGGATTGAACACATGTCGACGAGGTAAAAAGCGAGTTTACCAACCGCTGCGCTAAACGGACAGCAACATTTAAGTATCCTATAATACTAATACATTTTACATACGTTGAAATAACCGGTAGTATGCACTTTGGCGTTCAACCGGATGTGAGCCCACGAGGTGCCATGTTCACCACTCCAGCTCTGCAAGTGAATAATCTGTGCCCCAGCCTTGACGTTGAGGTACAGGGAACCTATGCCAGCACCATGCATATGATAATAGAAGTCGACGCAGTAGTCACCGCCCGGATACAGCTTCGAGTCGAGGCGGGCAACCTTATTGGCGTGGCCGGTTGCCTCCAAGTACAAGTAGTAGTCTGAAAGATGTAAAAAAAAGACCTTCGTCATACAATAAAAGACTTATTTTGGAATTTACTTTATTTTTTTTTACATTTAAACTAATTTGAGGGAATAAAGAGTGTTGACCTATGTAGAATTCTCTAAAATCGCATGCCCTATCAACACTAATTGTTTGCATGAAGCAACGATTGGTACAGTTGTTTGTTATAAGGAAACATTGGTATCAAGCATGTACGGATTCGGCGTTTTTTTTGGCAGCGAATACCGGAATAATCCTACTGAAATCGCATCCGTCAATTTGATCGTGAAAGTCCCAGACAATAATTCACATTGTTTTGTTTTTGAAACGTGGTGGACCTGTTTTTGCAAGCAAACAATGCTCTTTTTAGTCAGCAGTTTTTCAATTAGGTTGGGACCATTTTGAATAGCTAATAACTAGATGAAAAGATGATGTATTCCATTGTAAGTGTGACATCCGATGATGCCATTTCCGAAAATTTATACAGCTAAAACAATTATCAAGTATCAGTAAATACAATATTTGCAATCATGTTCAACTTTTAAAACTTGATTTAAGTCTAAAGAGAACGCACACGTGTAAAGCCAGCCTCCGCGCTGAAACTTTATTGGTTCCAAACATGGCTCAAGAAACAATAAGAAAATGTTACTCGTAAACAGTTACAGAGAAGGTACTAGAAAAGTATGCGAGAAGTGTAACAGTGCGTTTTGAGACAACATACGTGTTGCTGAGCCGGTATTGTCGGCCGTTGGACCGGTTCCAGCAGACGGCGTAGAGCCATGGTAACGTGTCCAGTCCATCGTGTCCGCGCGCGAATTTGTCCATGTGCAAAGACCAGTATCGAATGTGCAGACGTCAGCTGTGGAGTAAATAGAGTACATTAAAAGCCATGCAAGTTATTCTTATTTGAAGTCACACTGCTGTAAAGAAAATATGCAGAAAAATATTTTCTTATATCCCTAAATCGAGAGCAACGTTTGTCGCAGTATAAATTAGCAGAATGTTTATTTTAATAGTTTTTCACGCGCTTCTGTATATCATCGATTAATCGCCACCATCTTGCATCGAAAAGGTAGATTTTGTTTATTACGCAGATTCAAGCGTATTTAAAATATGCGATATAGCCCTAAACCTGTTGTATTTTTTTCTGGACACACTCTTGACGATATTGTCACCTGATAAAAAATAAGCAGGAAATAAGTTCCGTCCTGAACGGCAAGACACTAAGAATTGGTCACTCGTGTTTTCTTCCAGAACTACATTTCCCAAGATAGAGTAAAAATTATCATTATTTAATATGATTTAATATTTATTAGAAAAAGTTTTTATCTTAAGAAGGACGGTTTTTTCGGATCATTTGTATCATGGTAAATTGCATTTTTGTGTGTTAAACATGGCATGTTATCATGTGTCTTTTGATTCTTATACCTGATGAATCTAAGTTCAGTCGAATTAGGCAGATTAATCTATTGAAAGACTTGATTATAATTAGATATGTATTGTTAGGACAGTAATAGCCGACTGCATTACGCAGATGTTGTATACGAGTTTTAAGAGAACCGTATAATTTATTTTTTTGCATTGTGTCCATTGAGTTAACTTAAAATAATAAATGAAAAATTAAATAATGTATCAAATATCATAGCAAAAAGAGTCTCATATTAAAATAAACAAGTCGAAGGTCGATTTAAGTACATTGGACATTTAAAGTTGCGTTTGAATCCTTAATGAAAGTATGCTGTCGTGGAGAAAAGTCCTTTTCTTCATTTTAACAATATGACATATTAATGCATTAAGATTGAGATTGTAAACGTTGAAGTTATAAACAAGCGTTCGGCAAATTAAAATACATGATCAAATTTCCCCGTAAATCTTCAGTGGACTTTTAATAGCCACCCCAACGAAGTGACCACACTTTGTCCTAAAGGTTCCATGTAAAAGGGTTTAGGGACCGTATTTAATTAGCAAGCCACACGTTACACTAATCTTCTATTTAAATGAAAATAGTATTAAATTATATGTCTGACACAATATGTGTATAATATATGAACGCTTACACATTTTTTTCAGATTACACAGGCACATCGTACGTTAGTTTAAACCATATTTTTAAGCTGTTTAAACTACCCTGTTGACGAAAATAATGAAACCTGTCCCATATGTGACAAAAAATTGGCACAAAGCACGACCTTGCTCAGCACAAGACAGTTGATCAATAAACGACAATAGTAATTTCTTTGATTTTTTTTATAATCATAATGCAATAGCATAAATCGTTTGTTTAAACGTTGATATTCATTACAACGTTCCGCACATAATTCATTACTGCGAATTTTGGAAGACACTGAAATGACAACTGATGAGTCTATGCCGCGAATACTAGTTTATGCCATCCATTTGGTCCGAGTCGATTATACTAAATAAATGTGTAGCTGTCATAGGACATCGTTTGGTTAGACCGAAATACGAAAGATGATAATACAAATAATAACTGTCATCACAACTTCTCTACTTTTTACTGTTAAAACACCAATTCATATTTACGAGTCAACAATTAAATTACATTATAGCGAGAAGTTACTTAGACACTTCTGCATAATATACAGGCAACACACCAATAATCGAATCGTTACCATCAAGAAGTTGTTTTCATTCAATCAATATTGTTATTAACTTAGAGAATGATCACTTATAAGGCACACTTGTATATCAGGGTTATTGACAAATATATGTTAAAAAATACCCCGCTGTTTACCATGGAACTTATCTCTCGTTTTGAAAGTGTGTGAATCTGTTGCACAAAGCGCCGATTGACAATATAGGCATGACTATGCGCAGAAACCCTTAGAGAAAGTGCTGCGGTACATTTCATACTTTACATAAGCATGAAATCAAAGAATAAACAAATATATTATTTTCCCATCCAGTTTTGCGGTGATTTATTGACAAAGTTGCTACTCCACATTGATTTCTTTTCACGATATTTATAGTAAAGAATATAGAATATTCCATTAGCACTAACGTACTTAAATTAACTCCTTACGAACGATGTTCTTTTCAGTGACATACATGTCATTTACTTTTACTTGAACCGATGCCTCTTTAAAATGCTGTAGTACTTTTATAAATTATGTTTAGCAGTAAGAAAAGCGATGATAATAAAAGAAAAACTGTTATAAACAGCACATGTCTTCCTTTAGTTCAAATTCAGCCCAAAGGAAAACAACAATATATAGTCTATATTTCGAATTAGCGATGTAGGCAAATCTATTTAGGCTGCTGATTTTGACTGCAAAAACAATTTTATTTTGCTGTATGCATATAATTTTCAGACAAACTTCAAACATTTCATATATTAAAAAAATATATTAATAAAATTGATCTCTTACTTGATGTCATGTCAGCATGTTTATTGTTTCTGCATGAGTACATTGTATTTCATATTTAACAGTACTTAGATACTTGGCCTCATTATTTTGCATAGACTGTTACCATTGAGTTTAACAAGTCATTATGACTCGAAAACATATATTTGTTTAAAGCAATACAAAAGACACTCACATCCGGTGGGCGGCGCTGGTGTTGTGGTTGGAGGGGCGGTAACGAAGGGGCTGGAGGTGCTTCCATGAGGGTCAGCGGCAACGCAGTCGTACAAGAGTTGAATCTCTTTAATGTCAGTGGCACTCAAAGCTTCTCGCTGACCAATGGTCACTCCAGGCCGCTTAGGCTCAATGGTCATTTTATGGGGGTCAATAGCGAAGGCATAGGCGCTGTAAGTTAGAAAGCAGTTGAATCGGCTGTCATAACGCATGTTCAAAATGATCTTTAGTATAAATCGTGCAAGGGTTGATCGTGTACAATGCCCCGGTGTATAGTGTGTATTCTGTGTGTCGATAGTATGTTCGGGTAATAGAATATATTCAGTAAGTCGATAGTGAACATTACGTGGTTTGATAGTAATCATACAGTTTTCATAAAACAAATAATTTTATATATGTTTGATTTTTAGTTTATCTTTAAAGAAAAAGTCTTATATTATGTAAATAATGGTAGAAATAAAATATATAGTCCATGAAAACATAACAAGATAACGACATACGTGAATGTCAGTCTCATTGTTTCTTTCTTTCGACATATATAGTTTTTAATTCTAGATCAGAATGCTTTTCACTGATTTTAATTTGCATGAAATAAGCATTAGCGACACGATCGAAGTATTTTAAAAAGATGAATTACATGGGACGTTTGCAAAAAACTGTTACTAGTGCATCAAAATCATAATTTCAGAGAAGTTTAAAAGGGATATAAAAACATTACTTAATACCGATTTAGTCTGTTTACTTGTTCCTGACCTGTAGTGCATGATGCTGCCGTAGTCATATGGCTGTCCCAGCAAATCGATGTATCCCGTCGGGTACTTGTTGAAGTTGCCCTCGTGACCTGCAATCCATATCGTTTACATGTTAACCCATTTATGCCTAGTGGACTCTCCCATCCTTCTAAATTGGATCAACTTATTTTCAAAATAAGGGATGTCTAGTATATTTATTTCTATATTTATAATATGTCTTACATAAATTCCTTTAAGCAAACAGCGCAGACCCTTATGAGACGCAGTATTATGCGGCGTCTCATCTGGTTCTACGCTGTTTGCTAAGGCCTTTTTTCTAGACGCTAGGCATAAATTGGTTAAGAGCCCCAATGATTATGTCAATTCCGGTTAATTGTTCATAATATATCTTAATAAGAAGGAATTCTCGTGTACTTACGACCACTGCTGTATATACAACATGTATATGTGTGCGTGATGGTATCCACAAACATATGTATGAATACTGTTCACTAAAATTACACTCCAGTCTACCTTTCTGAATGTTTTCCAAGTGGATAGTGACGTAGGTGTCTCGGTCGGTTCTGCTCTGCTCGTGCCAGAAGCCAAGTGCGTGCAGAAGCTCATGCATGACGGTGCCTTTTCGCTCGCACCCGGGGCCGATCGTCACGTCCGACTGACGACCGATGTAGCCAACGGGTGTGTGGCAGCTGAAAACAAAGAGCGAGTTTACATATCCAAAGGCTTATATAAAATAACGTGCAGTTAATCTAATGTTTCGAGATTAACAGCCCACCACTAGCTCTGAGAATGACACATTTTCAGAATGATATATTTGGAAGTATTTCACTTTCAAAACAGTTCTTATAGGTTCATGTATTTATATATATATATATATATATATATATATATATATATATATATATATATATATATATATATATATATATATATATATATATATATATATATATATAACCCGAAAACATGTATGTTGTCAAAGACATGACCTGTTTACCTAATATTGAAATAAAACTACTTGACCCAAAATCAGCCCTTGCCTTGATTCATATCAAGACACATTATTACTATGTTCCATTAAGATTTTGCCATGAATTTGCCATGAATTTTGGCTTCTATAGGTGTATATAATTTCAAAAATATAAACTGACCCACTTAAAGTAGTAGCTAGCTTTTTTACGCTCTGCTCGTAAGCAATGCCCATTGTTTCTTATTGCATTTGCATTGAATAATTAAGGGTCAACAGATAAACGAATTGCATTTATAAAAAAGACTATGTCGTTAACCGAAATTCATTTAAAAGTAAGCGTTTTACTCAGAAAAACATGCACAAATTAAAAATATTAACATGGATTAAATGCATAAATAAACAATAAATGAAAAGAAGGAATCCATTTAGCTAAGTCAAAACATAACTTTTTAAATTTCATACTGTTCGATAAAATATCGACTATTATTTAAATGACATGTCTGCTTATAACATGTGTAAAGTCGAATCATACGACCCTGCAGTTTGCTCAATGATAACATTTTATCAAACCCAAAACAGTAAATTAAAGAAAATATATTGTCATAAATAAAAATTATTCTTATTGTTCATATTTTCATGACTATTAATATAAATGGAATCATTTTGCAACATATGCAAAATGAACAAAAAGGAGTATTATATGCGTTGCGTTTAAAATGTTAATACTATGTTCTATGAGAACAGCACGTGGTATGGAGTATTGCCTTAATGTCCTTGCAACATATGCGGTTGTACAATAAAACAATTATCTAATGTGACTAACATCCTTACGTTATAGGGGCCACTACGGCATTATAATGAATACTAGGTCGGTGCCGAATAAAGTTGTTTCACGCTAAAGATGCAGTTGTTTAGTGTCTTTTTTCATTTTTTCTTAAAAATCGGGGACGTAGAGGTATGATAAACAGAAAAACAGGTTAGTCACTGATCTTTTTGTAATGTATTAGGCTCAACACGATTAAAATAATGAAACAATGTTTGCTTAAAATATCTTTGGGATTTTCCGTCTAGTTCGATTTTCCTATTCTATTTTTAAAGAAATAATTTACGACTAAGAAAATTGATGGGATAAATCGAATACTAGGTCGGTGCCGAATAAAGCAAAGTTTATCTTGTCCGGCACGAAAATCTGAACCACTCGCCAAGGCTCGTGGTTCAGGTTTTCTAAGCCTCGCAAAATAAACTTTACTTTATTCGGCACCGACCTATAGTATTCTCTATTTTCTGTTTAGCATACCTGTACGTCCTCGATTTTTAAGAAATAATGAAAAAAACACACTAAACAACTGCATCTTTAGCGTGAAAGAACATGCATTGTGTCGTATGACGTGTTTATAATGACATCACGAGTACGCGCACTTAATATTTGCAAATAATGTTGTTTTTTTGCTTTTTGAGTTGCATTATGTGTTAAAAATATATTACATCTTGGTATCAAATTGTTTGTTTTGTTGAATCTGATTCGATTTTACTAAAAATGATTACTTTATAGTTGATTCCGAGTAATATGACCATTCTCCAAAGCGCGTGACAGCTATATTTCAGCACTGCCGAAATAAAGGAAAATTTATTCCACAGTGGTTTATTTCGACAATGCACGTCTGATGATGGTATAAAAATGATTTAATGAATCTTTTAAGGTCACTAAAGATGAGAATGAAATGTAACATTCCTATCTTCTCGCGGGCTTATACTTCATATGGGTTAAAGGTAGACGAACTATGTATCAAATCTCTGCGCGGAGATTAGAAGCCGGTGTTCATAAGATTGGAGATGGGTTTGGGAGATTGCAAAACGTACCCGTTTCCGGTGACGAACTTAACGTAGCCGGGCTCGCCAGCATGTGGCTTGAAGTGGATGCACGTCTTGCCGTTGACCTTGGTCTTCTCTTCAATCTCCGCCATAGCCTGTTTGAAGATGTTCTGAACAGTCGCGGCTGGGGGTTATAAAGAATCTTCATTACATCTTAACTTAAAAGTCCACTGTTAATATACGGCATAGCCTGTTTAAAGATATTTTGAATGGCCGCAACTGCAATTTAGAAAGATAATTTGTAAAATATTGACGTACATGTTTTATTTGATGCTTATTTATTTAAATAACTTATGTTAAAGATCTTAATGGGTAATGAACACCACTTACGATATGTGGAGGAAATCTCGTACGGCACAACACCGTGAGCCCAGCGTCTGTTGCGATCATTGATGGCGTTGCGGTGCTGAAAGAAATATGGACGGGAATTAAAAGTTTATTTCTAAATACATTATTAAAAGCAAATCATATTAAATATCCTTGAATATTGAGATAAGTTTTGTCGTGCAATATATGTTCTCAAGTGTAAATATTTCATATTTTTAAGAGCTTTATGGTGTATCAAGAGTAAGTTTGGGCAATCATCACTGTGGAACACTTACCAGGGGATTCTCGCCCGGCAACAGGTCAATATCACCTTCGAACAATCCTGACACTTCTTCCGGGTTTATATCCGCGTTCTCTGTACGAAGAAAAAAAGAATTGCACACTTAACCGTCCATTCACCTTGATGAATTGATTTATTTATCAATATTTTTTCATATTTAATTGTAAATTGATATGTTTCTAAATGTGTTCAACGACTCGTTGATAATGGTATGGTAGCGTATTATATTGCCATGGGGAATCGTGGATTAAACATGTATGATACAATCCATTGCAACATCACAGTTATGTAACGGTTCGATATGAAAGATCTTGGTACTGGAGGATATATTATCTTAAATTATATAAATTAATGTTACCCTCGATATATATATATATTTATATGTACATATATGTTAATATAATACATTTCAGATATATTATTCACAAGTTGTGTGTATATAGCCATATGACTATCCTCGATATCTATCTTTACATATGTGTTAATATAATGCTTTTAATATACATTACTCACAAGTAATGTGTATATTGCCATCTATTCATCCGTCTATCTATTGAAAAAATATTACTTGTTTTATATGGCATGACATATCAAAGAATGTATAATTGATTCACACATTATGCACACATGTTATGTTTACTTACCAGCATATGCCACAGGTACCTGTCAATAAACGAAATGTTGGGTGTTTATTGTTATGTAAAAGTAACAAATCTGTAACGTGTATTTGTGTTTGCAGGCCAGATTAAGATCTATTAATTTACTATTTCATATTAAGAGTGAAACAAAGGTTGCGTTGATTAAGATATTTTTGTTATATATTGTCACACTTCATGCAGCGTGTTATCTCGAATGGAACGTTTTGATTGTTTTCCTGTATATAAATATAAATACGAATGTACTTCAAACAATACAAAAACAAGACAAACGAAACCCCAGCTGCATCACAGACACTTCCATCACCCCCCTCTGCTACTCCTCTTCCCTATCTGCTTCTCTCTCCCAAAACCCTCTAAATTGCCCATTGTTATACGAAATTTCAAAACAAACAAGTGAGTTAAACAAATAATTTACTTATATATATAGTAAAACAAATTCGATCAACTATTTTTTTTTATATTGTGTGTGTTAATGGACAATTTTGAAGTTTGGCAATTCGGGTAGCAGCTTGGGGTGTGGGGGGGGGGGGGGCGGGAGGAGCAACTAATACCAAGTGCCTGTGAGCTGCATCAGTAGGAAACGATTCGCATGTGATCATATGAGCCTTGTTCTGAGAAAATTGGGCAAAATGCATGTGCGTAAAGTGTCGTCCAAGATTAGCCTGTGCAGTCCGCACAGGCTAATCAGGGACGCCACTTTCCGCTTTAATGGTATTTTTCGTTTAAAGGAAGTTCCTTTTTACCGAAAATCTAGTTTAAGCGGAAAGTGTCGTCCCTGATTAGCCTGTGCGGACTGCACAGGCTAATCTGGGATGACACTTTACGCACATGCAATAAGCCCAGTTTTTTTCAGATCGCGGCTCGTATCAAGGCTCTCTATTCTAGGCATGGGACCAATTATCCAACATTAAGACGCGATTTTCGAAATAACGCAAAGATGCATGAACGACAAAATCGAGGGGAAATTGTAAGCATGGCATTTGGGTTTATAAAACAAAAAATGAACATTTAGTAAATATCTTTGTAACGTCATTCAATGGTTCGTTATCTGCTGCATGTAATGAACACCGTGAGCAAACGTTATTGACTTCGTTTACTTTTATACTATGTTTTACAAAACCAATCGATGTTTTTAGGTAACATTTTGAATGTTTTTTTTGTATTGTTTCGTATCGCAAATCAGGTTTTGAGTTCACCTACGAATCGAAATGCCTTTATATTGGTAATGGTGTATTAAAAAGAGTGAATCGGTCTTGATCTTTAACATGCTGGTTTGTAAAATCGAATAGTAGATACTGTGTAAAGAAAATAAATAAAAAAAGCAATACAATGCTATTATGCGCATAAGTGCTAGACATGACGTATGTCATAGATTGTTTAACTCTTATTTAAATGACCTGACTTGTATAATATCACATAAAATAGCTTTGTTCTAAATGGATGACGACAAATGTAAAATAAGCAAACTAAGCACACTTGAAAGCAATTTCAATCACCTAGATGGCATCACATTACATAACATTAACAGAAACAAACTTTGAAGCGGCTTTACGAAGATTAATTTGTATTAACAAACACAAACATATATACTTGAAGCAGTATGTGATATCTCAAACAAATTTTACCATATAAATACTGCGATTAAACAGCTTATGTTAAATAGTACAAAATGAAGCAGTATGGCCTAGCGTTCACAAACTCAAAATACAAACGAGACAAATAAGTTGATTATTTTAATGAGGATGAATTGGAGATGGATGGCCGAGCTTGACGAAGTATTTGAGTCTAGCTCTGGGAAAATGGGGCTTATAGCATGTGTATAGTGTCGTCCCATATTAGGACATTCCTCATAAGCTTATCAGGGGCGACACTTTACCCTAATCTGGGTTTTGGCTGTGAAGAGGTGTCTTTGAAACGAAAAATACCATAAAGCGGAAAGAGTCGCCCATAGTGAGCCGGTGCAGACTGCCGAGGCTTATCTGGTAAGGCACTTCATGCATATGCATAAAACCCACTGTATTTGTTATAATCGATCCGAATATTGTTAAGAATAAAGAATAAGTGCAGGACTGTTAGTTTGTACAGACACAGACATTCAAACGAGGCGAAACGAAAGCAGCTTACTTTACTAAAAATTTAACTTGGGCAGGTTTACGGTTGATTAATACAAGGGTAAATAAACACAAAATGCATTTTCGTTCAACAAAACGTTTTTACCTCATTTTCCAAAGGCACAGCTAGAGCAAACCCAACACAAACGACTACCAGCAGTAGCATCATGACTGGTATCTGTGAGTCCCTATCTACAACTGATCTCTATGCCCCTTGCTGAATCATATCTATAGCCTTAAATGTTAGCCTTTATGTAATAGCGGACACCGTAAGTAGACATTTGAGTAAAGCGTTTTAGGCCACATTTCTTAATTGTTATACAATGAAAGCCAAACAATGACTATCCGTGATCGGTACTCATACGCAGATTTAAGCTTCTACATTCTATTGGAGCAATATGTATGATAGCGGAATATATATATATATATATATATATATATATATATATATATATATATATATATATATATATATATATATGTATATGTTGTTGTTGTTGTTGATGGCATTTTAGGTCAACAACGTTTGACTGCGCAAGCCACATACATGCCTGGTTTATAAATTTGTAGTGTTTTACTGCAACTTGCACAGGCATGACAGCCACCTGCCTCTTTCACATCTTCAAAATGCGGCATTATGCCTAAATGTAGTGTCCATGTTTCATAAAATCCTTTTAATGGTATACGAGATATCAAAAATATTTGATTTTCAAATGTGACATTGATCTTGAAACGGCGTGATTTAGTTTGCGCTTTTCAGAAAGACCTAATGGCCTAAACATCATATCAGACTATCATGGACTTTTAAGGACTTCGAAGATAGCAAGCGGTCAGGAACTATCTGTTCAAATTGTTGGACTTCAAATGTAACCTTGCCCGTGAAAATGTGTGATGACTAGTGTCTTCTTCTCATAGTCTTAATAACCAAACCATTCTAGTCAAATGCCATGGAAATTCTTGGGATGATGGTACATTAATAGGAAGTACGAATACGACATGACATACGAGGCTCAATCATGTGAAGTATAGCCTTGACCTTAAACCGGTGTGACTGACTTAAACCTACGGCACATCGTTGCATTGACCTAAGCAATATAGGGATTTGCATGAAAATCCGTAAAAAGGAAAATGAGCTATAGAGCGAACACGAACGTGTTAAGGACAAACTGACGGACGATGGGAATTCCTACTCTCCCCTACTGGTTTGCGGCGGTGGAATTGATAAAAATCATTATTCGTGAACTATGCAAAATCGTAATCTTCCATGTGTTATACATTGCCTCTCTGTATGTCTTTTTTCCTTTGTATGCTTATCAATATTTGTGTCGCGTGTTAACCACACGAATTAAATGCGATCAAATTTAATTTTACTCAATTAAATCAAGTCACGATCTACTCAAATATTGACGGCGTTACAGTTTCTAAAATTGTACTAGACTTTATCTGTCGTTAATTAGAATCTGTGTCGAACACGCAGCCCTGTTTTGACATTGGTTATGTGTGCTCTTCACGTACAGATACACTGTATTACACATACTATTATATTAATGATAAACCTAAAACGGGAACGAGTACTGATGTCCATACGCCGTGTCGTTTTAGGAGGGGAACTTCGGGGCCGTTAAGTCGTCTAATCTTTCGATCTTATCTCCTTTCTATTGTTTTCTGCGATACATAATTCTGTTTTCATGGTATTGAATGGAACTTCAAATATAGCAATAGAGGGCAATTATGTAGATGACATGCAGAATATAATGGAAACATCAATGTGCCAGTTAATTTTTCATGCGTCGAGCATGATTGCATTACTGTTGAATGGATTTAAACTTCGCGCATTTACTGCTAGAGGGAAATGAGAAAAAATGCCATATACAAATATCAAAATCGGTTTTAAGAGGGGAGGGGAATTCATTTCATATCTAAAAACATTTTTACTAAGCCGAAACCCGCTGCTATATTCACAAATCATGACACAGATGTGACGTGGGATTTCATGTCCATTTAAGAATGATAGGAGAAGGTGCTTTTTAGTTGTTCGCTTGCGAACAACTTATGTTAGTATGACACGTTGCAAGTCGTTCTGCTTTTAACTACGCTAAGCGTGATAACCACCGCATCTGCCGCATCCGCGCGAGAAAGAGTTGTATAATTTATGCAAGAGGTTTGAGTTCTTCAACTATATTCATTCACAAATGGAAACATAATGTGAATATCGTGTTAAATGAAATATTTTTGAACGGAGCGTATATAGAAAACAAAATCTATAAACAATATTTGTATTAAACGTGTCGCGGAAGAGAATGTTATTGAATGATTAAAAGTTAAAACAGTCCACTATCTGCTGCGTCTTAATGACGTAGTATTTTTGTTCAGCACAGGTCATTCATAATCTGAGGCTATTAATAGATGTGGGAAAATAAAACTTATGCTGATAAACAAGTATGGGAGGTTGCATAACCTCGTTCATAGTGAATTCTCCTATAGCGGGGTAAAATTTGATATGTCTGGGAAACGTTCTTTTGTTTTAAATATAGCGGCGATCTTTTGTATTCACGGGTGCTTACAACGCAAAAGTAGAAGGTTAAGTTTGTTTATATTCACAGTTCTCAATTTACACAACGTTGAACACGAGTTCACAAATTACTACAAGTATACTATAGACAACAACAAAAATACTTTATAATCGCTAAAACCGAATATAAAAAACAACTAAATATAACAAGAAACATCTTTTAAAAAGATAGTCAGCGTAAATGCTGACTTTGAAATAAAGTTTGAAATTTTAATTACGTTTCTTAATAATTAAATTGAAAACAAAATGTTAACTATTGTGTTTTTTTCACTTGTTAGTCGCATATTCACACGCAGTTTTCTTTCGACACATTTAAATAATTATTTCATAGCCGCGTCATGCGAAAATGGGTCTTATACGTTTCGACCAGCAATCTTAAGCTCAACCTGTGCATTTGCGCAGTTTGGTCAGAGGCGATACTGTTCGCTATAAAATCACTGAATATGTTATGGTCTCATTTTGTATCTCCTGACCAGACTGAGAGGGCTATATCTATATCTATATATATATTAATATATATCTCTCTCTATATATATATAAATATTTTATGGGCGCATAGGAAATAAGACCCATTTTCGCATGACAAGGGTCATTAAAAATCTTATTGCGAATTGTAAATGGCACATTTTAGCCCAATGCTTTTTGATACAAAATTGAATTCAAAATAGCAAACATGTAAATAAGGGCAGCCTATCCAGGTGTTCAGGAACGATTTCAAGACGTGCTGACCGAATACGGCAAACATTTGTGGTTGGATGATTAAACGATTTTCCTCTTATCGTGACACTATACTATTTCGGTTATGCTTGTTTTCTCATCTTGAAAGCAAAACTGTGTTTGTCGCTGGTCAATTATATATTCCCCGGATGATTTAGTGAACGAGTACTGACCCTGAAATTCTGAGAGATTGATTTTAACGCGTAATTGTAACTAGGCCACACCTTGTGTTGTTTGAACATACAGAGAGTAGTCCGGAATTCCTTACACTGAACAGTGCTACATCCTTTGCACTGATCACAGGCACGGTGATGTAGCCAAAGTTCAGAGGTTTTATCTCGAATCAGCCTATGAAATATTCGAATATATTCTTGAGTGTCTGCTGGCAATATGTTAAAGTCATTTAAGGTGAAAAGCTGGATAAAACAGCTATGCCGAAGAAGCGCATTAGTGTTCTATATCCATGTTAAGGTCAGAGTTGTTGACACCGTGTGAACTGCTAGGGTAACAAGTAATGCTTAAACAACAAAGTATGGGTCAACAGGGCTGTCTTTATGACAACCTTATTCGTGAGTAAAAAGTATTGCTTGCATATTGATTTTTTATTAGTTTTCATCAATTACGTTATTTTATATTTTTGAATGTGTATATAGTGTCAAAAATCAAAAGTTTTGTACATGGAATTTCCATAATGAAATAATATTCTTAGTGAGATAGATATTCGATATTCCAACAATATTCATTCAATATTATGGTGATAGCAAATTGTTTTTGTTTTCAGTTCTCATTACCATATTCATCATACTTTCTATACTTGCAGAACGTCAAAATAGGGCCATGTTGTTGTTATTTTGTCTAAGCTATCTCTATACAATAAATAGGATGATAACAAAATTGAACACACATCTCGACCCGTGCGTTAAGACACACTCTTCATAAATCTGAATGACTTGTGTTTTTCATTTCAAACTTGCGAATACTTTTGAAAAATGATTTGCGTCTTGAATAATGCAATAGAGAACAACGTGTGTGCCTTAAGCGCTTTGATTGAATAAGCGATTGTCGCCCAGAAGGTATTTGATACTCGGCCGGAACTTTAACTGCACAAGATGGCTGCGCCCTCGAAATGACGTTTACAACAACAACAACTTTGTATACTTCTCACATATTTCTTTTAAATGCATGGACTATTTGCATTTTTGTTTAAGTATTCAGATACAAATTATGTCAGTCACACATCCTCTGTTAAAGAAACTTAAAGGTATTTTTATTTAGTTTTTTAAGATAAAAATATGAGCTACATTTCTAACTTGATAGTAATTCGGATGTACAATTTCGATTTAACTGGTTCCCCGTTGAATATAACCGTTGACTATAATATACAACAGGTACAGGCTAATGTATCGGCGATTTTAATTGGATAACGCGAAGACCAATCGGAACGTTGTTTATTACTGTCGGGAATTCATGACGTTAACGTTTATCCGCTAACATGCACGCGACGTCATCTATACTATCGACGTCACTTTTCATGTTGTATATTAAACAATTTCTTATGAACGTCTAATAAAATGTCGAAACTAACGCAACTGTTTTCGTATTTCGCAGTTTTTTAAAACCATACGCATACATGCCATACGTCCCGATCTCGGCGGGACAGTCCCGCTTTTGGGCCCTTTGTCCCGCCGTCCCGCCATGAGACGATTTGTCCCGACATTCGTAAAAAACGATGTAAGGTGTATAGGTTCCCAATAAAATTCGCTATTCAAGCTCTGTTTCGCGAACACTTAACACCGCTAATCCCTTTATTGCCCTCCAATTAACAATCCGATTCTACTTATCGTGTGTACCAGTGTTGTTTATGACACCTTATCAGCGATTTATCGGCTAATTATTGATTTCATCAGGCATTCACACCATGGTGGTCTTCAAGATAGTGGTCGCTTATTGCTATCGATAGTTTTATTATAATGAAATAAATGTTGAAAATGTGTTTATTTTGTATTTGTTTGAAACGGTTTACAAAACAATTGTTTTGTAAAATTAACGCTACGTCATAATAGAGTCTTTTACATTCAATGTTTAGTTCCAATATAGCGGGATATTCCGAATGTGCAATATACCAAAATCGCAACAAACAGTCCAATAAGTGATACCCATCCTGTCTAGTGTAATTGTAATAAAAACAACGAGGTGGTATGCATGACAGTTTGACCCTACTCCAATTAAGCTAAAAACAACGAGGTGCTATGCATGACAGTTTGACCCTACTCCAATTAAGCCGCGGAAATTGACAAGTAACAAACTGCGCATGGACACATGCTTAAAAAAACATCGCAACAAACAGTAAAAGAGTTACCCATCTTGTCTTGTGTTATTGTAATAAAAACAACGTGTTGTTATTCATGACAGTTTGACACTACCCCAATACAGCGCCTGACAATTCACAATTCAGTTTAATCTGTGTATATAGGAAGAAAACAAAATACGGAAATGTGTACGGCCGCGCATTCCGTGTGTAACTGATGTAACTGTTCGGTAGATAGTGTACTGTAACCCGTACTTTCAGTCAACTGGATAGCCTCCCCTGCGTTAATGTTTGCCATTGAAATTAATATAATGAGTATTGTTGTCGTAATGTTCTAGATTTTGTACTCTTAAACAGATGAATATTATCTTCGTTGTTTGCTATTGTCTAATTTAATAAAACTGTTATTGTTATGTTTAAGATTTCATGCTTCATATCAGATGTTTTATGTCTTGAATAAAAGTATCAAGAGTTTTTGTTAGTACTATACTGACTATAGTAAACGTGGAATGATAGATCGTTTTAGGTGTCCTGCTTTTTGGTCAAATGTCCCGACAATTTTTTATGGAATGTCCCGCTTTGGACCTAAAAAATTATGGCATGTATGACCATACGATCATCATACGCAATAATAACGAGCTTTTATTCTTACCTGTCAGCTGTCAAAAAGTTCGGGAAATGTTTTGTTTCCGGTTTGGAAATGGTACACGGATTACTTCCCCTGAACCTCGTATAATCTCGCGATATGTTAACCGGTCCAAATTTGGACCGGTAAAATTAGCCTGTACCGATCCCTATATAGAGAGTAACGATAGATAAGGGGAGGTAACCAATCTAAATTTCGATATGAAATACTTTATACATCTAAACCTCTGCACGTGCTTCACTTTTTCAGCGTGGATTGTATATAATTTGTTTTTGGTAAAATTGAACTCAGCTTGGGATATATTTTTTATATACTTGTTAAAAAGATTATGAATCATTAGAGTTTACTATTCTAAATCCCAGTACAGTCAATTTACCATTACCGGATCAGTAGCGTAATTAAGTTGTTCTGGTGAAAAGCAATAAATATTTTGAGACTTCTTTTACACCAGTTTGATTAAATATTACCTTTGCTTACTGATTCAGCACATAGTCTTATTTTTAGGCGCAGGCAAAATGTATTTGCGATACCTTTTTTCGCCAGAGAATTCATGCATTAACGGATCAGTTGTAGCCATAACGGATGACATGACAAGGTGGCATCTAACACGTTATTTGAACTGTCAAAACATGAAATGTGTTGTTTACAATGACCAAGTTAGATTGCCAGTTATAAATTATATTCATTTTTTGTTTTTAAATGTGTTCTATATATGTGATATTGTATCCACACTTTATGCATGGTGTTCTTGTGTGAATTATCTGTTGAAAATCCTAAAAAGATCGAAAAATATATGGGCATCTTATAAACCATGTAAATTGTTTGAATCATATCTAATCATCGATATTGAACATAGAACATAAATAAATCATTAAGATTGAGATAATTTATTGTAAGAATCAACAATATTTGCATATATTTTGTTATAATATATTATCGATACGCAATTATCATGCTTGATCCGTTATTGCCCTCATTCTTCATTTCATTTAAGGTGTTGCAAAATCTTAAACACAAATCAAAACTGAAACGGACTTTTGCAGGCAGAAAGACTACTAAATGGCCTTTAAATTAATGCGTAAATATCTTACTTTCCAACAGAATTATAGCATGTGGCCACAAAAAATGTTCAACCTCGATTTGGAAACGAGACAGGAGTCAACAAAGTCATATATACATGTGAGCAAAACATACATATGTGAGCTGACAAAGAGCAGCTTTGATTACGACTCAATGAACGCTTTTTAAAGAACAGGCCTTGAAGATGCTGTGTGCAAAATATCACCTAAAAATGTCAACTATTTATCGCGATACGCAGTTTTGAACATCAAAGTGATCCGCTATGGATAATGATCCGGTAATAGTAACTTGACTGTATTTTGTGCCATCATTGACCAAAAATGTATATTGAATTACAGGTTTTATAATATCCCTGAGATCTAAAGATGAAACTGTGACAGACATAAACCAACTTCTGCAACCAGTTTGTGAAACTATTGAGTGGATATTCTTTTATGGATTGCAAGGTAACAATTTGCAAAATAAAAACATTCAAAAAGCCAGATTTCAATTTGAAATGATAAATCCCACAACAAGGTCACTAGTGGTTTTTCAGGTTCCATGGTACTGTTCTGAGGCTCCTTTTTGTGTTTTGCTTGTGATTCTAAAAGTCTCCAAATGCGAAAGATGCTGTTGTAATTTACACTGCTTATTGTTTTAATATATTCCTTGCCCACATAATATTATTATAATGTTAGGTTACTATATTTGCTATTTTAAGGGAAATTACTCCTAAATCTTTAACACATTTTTAGCTCGGCGTTTTTGGAGAAAACCCGAGGTATTGTCATAGCCAGCTCGTCGTCCGATGTCCGCCGTCCGCCGTTGGCGTCGTGCTAAAACCTTAACATTGGCTCAATCAAAGTGCTTCCACCTACAACTTTGAAATTTCATATGTAGATGCACCTTGATCAGTTCTTCACGCCACACCCATTTTTGGGTCACTAGGTCAAAGGTCAAGGTCACGGTGACCTCTAATATTAAACTTTAACATAGGCTCTAAAATCAAAGTGCTTCCACCTACAACTTTGAAACTTCATATGTAGATGCACCTTGATGAGTTCTACATGCCACACCCATTTTTGGGTCACTAGGTCAAAGGTCAAGGTCACTGTGACCTCTAATATAAAACTTTAACATAAACCTTAACATTTGCTCTAAAATCAAAGTGCTTCCACCTACAACTTTGAAACTTCATATGTAGATGCACCTTGATGAGTTCTACATGCCACATCCATTTTTGGGTCACTAGGTCAAAGGTCAAGGTCACTGTGACCTCTAAAAAAAAAGTTCTGACAAGCTTTCATTTATTCAAAACTGCACCCGCAGCCGAGCGTGGCACCCGTTATGCGGTGCTCAGCCTCTTGTTCTTTCCAGCCAGCACATCATGGTTTGGCCAACCAAAGACAGAGTACTGGGCATGGATTTCCAAAATTCAATCACTTCCGGACAAAAACAGGTATTAAAAATCATAATACAATTAATTTCATATCACAAAATGACTATGGGTCACCACTGTGTAACATTTGGAAGTGAATTATATTCACCCATGCATTTTTATAATGAACAGTTGGTATCCAACAGCTTTTGATAGCTTTTTGATGCATGCTTAGTATTGCTAAAAATGTCTTTACTTCTGCAGCAAAATTATGGTAGAATTTTTGCAAAAAGTTCGAGATATTTCAACTTCATATATTAAAACTTGATTTTGTTTAATGCATACTGTTTCATTGTTTTAAACCAAAGTTACATTATCTGCATATTTTATTATGTGTATAAAGAAAATCTTTTTTTCCCTTTTCAGATTAAATTCTATGCTTCTTATGACAATAGAAGCAGCGAAGAAAAATAATAAGGTGATCATTAGCTTATTGATTAAACAATATATTTACTTGATTTATTATTAGATAATATAGTATTAGAATTATTACATGTACTCAAACTTGAAGCTGCAATAATTTTTGTTCATGTGATTTGTGACATGTGAAAACATATTTTTATCAGGTAGCTCACATGTAATCAGTTACCAAAATAAGTATTAAGGTATTGCTAAGCAAGCCTGCAAAGGTTTAACCCTTTAAGCGCTGGAACCGAATTTTGAAGGCCTTTGCAAACAGTTTGGATCCAGATGAGATGCCACAGAACGTGGCGTCTCATCAGGATCCAAACTGTTTGCTATTCTGATAGTATTCTTTGAAAAAAATTGAAGAAAATGCTAATTTTAGAAATTTCGGCAGACAACATTTTAGCAGACGACAATTTCCCAGCATGCAATCATTTAATATTAATTTCATAGACAAAATCAGAGTAAACCTGGTTTTCAATTTACCAGGCAGTTAACATCTGTTATTCATGTGCCACTTTTGCCATGCGGCATCTGGAAATACAACCAAATGCTGTTATTACATTTCCATAAAATTTCAAGGGATTAAGTTCATACCAAAATGTTGAGGACCAAACAGATTTGTTTGCAACCCTATAATCATTTGGATCCAGTTTCACGCACCTTTATTGATATAAACGGAAATGTTTATCTAGTGAATTGTTAACATGGACATTTTTCAGTAAGTTTTCACCCGTTTACTCCAAAATATTTTCTGCATCCCTTGAACACAACAGGTAATTATTTGTTGTGTTCCAGGCAAAATCCGAAAAACTGCACGATATTCATTTCAGACTCACCATGACATTGGAAGAGGCAGATGTTTCATACGATCGGCACTGAATAAGAAGCTCTTGACCATACTTGTACAGCTACTGAAAAGTTATCCAGATTTTAGAAGAGTGAGTTTGCAGTGTATTAATATTTTCAATTTATGTTTCCTATGTAAATATTGACAAATATAAGTACATGTAATAGAACAAGTAAAAACATTAATAATTATTGTTTTATATAAATTGTAATATTCTGTTTCAAGATTTACAAAAAGTTTTTCAGTTGACTTTGAAATGCCTATATTTATGAGTGTTTGTTAAATTATACCTCTGAGTGCGCAGTAAAGGGGCAACCTTGTGCTGTAATTTCTATGGATGTCTATTTGTCTGTCTTTCTGTCTGTGCATAGCCTTATACAAAATCTTCTCCTACAATTTTCAACGTACATTGTACTACATCAACACTTCCAGCATTTATTCTCATGAAATGAACTTGTTTGTATTTAAATTTTTTGTTTGTGGCAAATTTAAAAAAAGAGAGGTTTTCAACTTGAATTTTAATTTGTATTTAATTGGTATTTTTTAAAACTATAAGATTGATAAACTTGAAACTTAATAGATAGGTAGTTCTCATTGAGGGAGTGTGCATTGCAAAAGATCTATAACGCTTACTTCCATATTTGTAGAGTTATTACCCTTTGTTTATTTTTTACTTCAATTTTGTTTTAAACATATCTTGAAAACTTAAAGAAATATAACATTGATTCTTAGTTAAGAGGTAGTTCTCATAAAGTAGATGTAAAGTGTAAAAGAACTCAAACTTTTGCTTCTATATTTTTATATTATTTTTAAAGATTGTATAACAGATTTTGGCATGTATTGAAGCTTGTCATAAAATGCTTTATATTGATAAATTTAGACATTTGAACTAAAAATCTCCAGTAAAAAAACAAGAATACAAATTTTAAAAAAGGAAAAAAAGTAACCCTCAACAGGGCTTGAACCACTGACCCCTGGAGTCCTGGAGTAAAAAGTCTCCTGCCTAGACCACTCGACCATCCATGCTTAAGCTTTGAGAGGATGTATTTTTTACCTATGTAAGCAATCCTCTTAGTATCCCCCAAAAAAAGACAACAACAGAACTTTCCAAATTATTCAATCGGTTCGTGTCAGACAATGCTTGATAATTTTCAGGTTTTCAAATCATCAATAGATGCATATAATAGATATTTAAGAGCATGGTAAATGGTCAGTATTACTATTTCCTCAAAAATATCATAACTAAAACGAAAATTTGCGAATCTGAAACAACTTTTTAAAATTTTTGTCAATTTACCAAAACGTGAAATCTGTTGGACGGCCCCTTTAATGTTTTTATATTCAAATGTTTTTCTTAAGTAAATCTAGAAAATTATAAGACGTTAAAATTTCAAACTTGTTTGGTAGGTTTACCTCATGAGAGGATGTGAAGTACACAAGAACCATGATTCTTACATCAATATTTGAAGAGTTATACTCGTTGATTAGGTTTGATACCTACATTTTGTGCATAGCATATCTTGAGAAATAAAAAAGGTATTAACTTGAAATGTAATATGTAGGTAGATCTTAATTAGGGTATGTTCAATGGCTATTATTATTATTATTATGCATACACAAATTTACTCCAGCGTTTATAATTTTACAGCTATTACCTTTGTGAAGATTCATTCTGAAAATATTGCCAGGGCATATCTTTACTATAATATAAGTTATCTAAATGAAACTTTATAGATAGGAAACTTGCATAGTTATGAAACCGGTTTATAAAACTGAGCTTCCAATGGGCTCTGACAAAGTGGCGTGCAAGATGCGTGTCAGGCATGAGTGTGACAGCTATAGTTTGTCTAGTTATTGTTTAAAGGTTATTATTTCTTTGCAGATTTGGTATACAGACTGTGACTCAATACTAGGAAACGAGATTTTGAGTGGTAAGTGGTAGCCCAAGCTATGGAATGTGTCTTCAGTTGTACGTATGTATCAAACCATAGTAGGAAAATCATTTCTTGAAAGTGCGAACTTGAATGGTAAGTGTGAGTCAATACTTCTTTGTAAGAAATAGAATTCCTGTCTGAATTCATATTTGAAAATGGCGTTCTGAGTTAAAACTGTAACAGAAGACATGTTTACGCAATGTGAGTTAAGAGATTATTGAATCATTATGTAAATATTGTGTATCGTATTTCAGTATACCATTATGAGATCTCTGTTGTCAACATTTAAAGATAGTGAATAACATCTTGAAATAGGTATGAATTGTGCTCTTTCAGAGATCCTGCTATCACTATTATTGGAGTTGCAAGCTGTAGAATTTAAACTTCAGTTGAAGGTAAATTTGACAAGTTTTGAAACATGTTTGTAATTTTCATGTTTTAGATCAGATATTTTCAGATGCTTACCAAGTGGGTGATCCCTTTTTTATTTCATTAATTTCCAATAATAATGTTTCTTAACATTTCTTTTCAGAATTCAAGTTTTTTGGATGTAACATGGGAGCTTCCTGTAAGTTATTAGTTAAAACATGCTTGTGCAAGTAAAACTTAAGCTGTCTTAAAACACTTGAATACTTTTAATTAAAATGTGTACGAAAAGAATAATTTATTTCTGCATCACTGATAATATTATTGAAAACCAATATGCATATCTTCTTTTATAGTTATATAACCCCTTTGCTTTTTTCTTTGATCAACAGTTACATCACAATATATTATGTTAATTTCATGATTTTTTGCATAAAGATACAAGTCATGCAAGCACATAAACTAATACAATGTAAAATAAATACTTACATTTTATAAGCTCATCTGCATCAACACAAAATACTTATTTACTTATCTTCATTCGGGTTAAGTTTCTTTTTATCTGGGTACTGTGCTTGTTTTCACAATTTCAGGTTTATAAGCAGTATGAACTTGTGCCTTCACAAGATCTAGGACTAGATATAAGGTGAGTGTTGCATTTCATTTAGACCACTTGGATTCCCCAGATTTTCTATATGAAATGATGCACCGCCCAAGATCTTGTATACCATCAGAGGTTCAGCCTATTTAGCTCACCTGAGCACAACGTGCTCATGGTTAGCTTTTGTGATCGCTTTTTGTCTGTCTTGCGTCGTGCGCAGTCAACATTTGCCTTGTTAACTCTCTAGAGGCCACATTTATTGTCCAATCTTCATGAAATTTGGTCAGAAGATTCGTCTCAATGATATCTTGAATGAGTTTGAAAATGGTTACGTTTGCTTGAAAAACATGGCTACCAAGGGGCTAGGCATTTTTCCTTATATGGCTATATATGGCTATAGTAAAATCTTGTTAACACTCTAGAGGCCACACTTATTGTCTGATCTTCATGAAACTTGGTCAGAAGATTCATCCCAATAATATCTTGGACGCTTTGAAAATGATGCTGGTTGGTTGAGAAACATGGCTGCCAGGCGGCGGGGCATTTTTCCTTATATGGCTTTAGTTAAACCTTGTTAACACTCTAGAGGTCACATTTATTTTCCGATCTTCATGAAACTTGCTCAGAAGATTTGTCCCAATGATATCTTAGATGAGTTTGAAATGTAACCTTTGCTTGAAAAACATGGCTGCCAAGGGGCGGGGCATTTTTACTTATATGCTTACATGTATATATGGCTATAGTAAAATCTTGTTAACACTCTAGAGGCCACATATATTGTCCAATCTTCATGAAACTTGGTCAGAAGATTTATCCCAATAATATCTTGGACGAGTTAAAAAATGATGCCCTTTGGTTAAAAAACATGGCCGCCAGGGGGCGGGGCATTTTTCCTTATTTGGCTTTAGTAAAACCTTGTTAACACTCTAGAGGCCACATTTATTGTCCAATCTTCATGAAATATAGTCAGAAGATTTGTCTTATTGATAGCTTGGATGACTTCGAAAATGGTAACGTTTGCTTGAAAAACATGGCTGCCAAGGGGCGGGGCATTTTTCCTTATATGGCTATGGTAAAATCTTGTTAACACTCTAGAGGCCACATTTATAGTCCCATCTTCATGAAACTCGGCCAGAAGATTCATCCCAATAATATCTTGGACGAGTTCAAAAATGATGCCGTTTGGTTGAAAAAACATTGCCACCACTGGGGCGGGGCATTTTTCCTTATATGGCTATAGTAAATCCTTTTTAACACTCTAGAGGTCACATTTATTTTCCGATCATCATGAAACTTGCTCAGAAGATTTGTCCCAATGATATCTTGGATGAGTTCGAAAATGGTTTTGGTTGTTTGAAAAACATGGCCACCAGAGACGGGGCATTTTTCCTTATATGGCTATATATGGCTTAAGTAAAACCTTGTTAACACTATAGAGGCCACATTTATTGCACAATCTTAATGAATTTTGAATTAATTTGCAGACGTGTGCATGGATACCCTCTGGTTACTCAGGTTGATCCTAACAGCGTAGCAGGGGAAGATGTAAGCATTGAAATACTTGGGTTTGCTTCCTGCTTTTGTTTTGACCAATTGTGATAATAAATATCGTCGGTTCATGTGATTGACTTTTACCGTATCAGCCTTACCCTTTCAAGTTTAACATTAATTCACACTCTAGTTGCTCAATATTCTACGTTTAAATAATTAAGATTTTTGTGAATTTTTATTTATATAATTTTATCTGTCAAACATGCAACGAAGTTAACTAATTTCTAAGTTTGACTCTTAGCATTGCGATGCTCTCTATATAGCTGAGGAAACTATGCTGAGGAAACTATTTGTTCAAATATTATGACACATGTTACACTGTACACATTATGACAGGCATTTAGCTGTAAGAATTATCACACACATCAAACTGGACACACTATGTCTCACATTTAACTGTAAGCATTATCACACACATCAAACTGTGCACATTATTACATGCATTTAACAGTACGCATTATGACACACATAAAAATGTACACATTATGTCACACATTTAAATGTAAGCATTATCCCACACATCAAACTGTACACATTATATCACACATTTATCTGTAAGCATTATCACACACATCAACATGTACACATTATGTCACACATTTATCTGTAAGCATAATGACACACATCAAAATGTACACATTATGACATGCATTTAACTGTAAGCATTATCACACACATCAACATGCACACATTATGTCACACATTTAACTGTAAGCATTATCACACACATCAAAATGTACACATTATGCCACACATTTAACTGTAAGCATTATCACACACATCAACATGTTCACATTATGTTACACATTTAACTGTAAGCATGATGACACACATCAACATGTACACATTATGTCACACATTTAACTGTAAGCATTATCACACACATCAACATGTACACATTATGTCACACATTTAACTGTAAGCATTATGACACACATCAACATGTACATTTTATGTCACACATTTAACTGTAAGCATTATGACACCCATCAACATGTACACATCATGTCACACATTTAACTGTAAGCATTATCACACACATCAACATGTACACATTATGTCACACATTTAACTGTAAGCATTATGACACACATCAACATGTACATTTTATGTCACACATTTTACTGTAAGCATTATCACACACATCAACATGTACACATTACGACATGCATTTTACTGTAAGCATTATGACAAACATCAAAATGTACACATTATGTCACACATTTAACTGTAAGCATTATGACACCCATCCACATGTACACATTACAAAACACTTTTAACTGTAAGCATTATGACACACATCAAACTGTACACATTACGACACGCATTTATCAGTAAGCATTATGACACCCATCAACATGTATACACATTATGACACACATTTAACTGTAAGTTTTATGGCACACATCAAACTGTAAACATTATGTCATGCATTTAACTGTAAGCATTATCCCACACATCAAACTGTACACATTATAACATGCATTTAAATGTAAGCATTATGACACACATCAAAATGTACACATTATGACACACATTTATCTGTAAGCATTGTCACACACATCAAACTATAATAATTATGACACGCATTAACTGTAAGCATTATGACACATATTAAAATGTACACATTATGACGCATTATACTGTACATATAGCATTGTTAAATTCGTTATGGCAGTTTAAAGAATGCAAGCAATATGCTATTAGCAATTTGTAACCATTACTGCTACTGTAACAGCTTTTCAAAGCTGTTGACCCTGTAGGAATCTTTAAATAATACAGGCCAGCAATATAGTTAACTGCATGTTTTATGAAGAGCATTGTCAAATAAATCTGTAAGGCCATATATATAATGTACCGTTACACTTTCTTGAATGTTTTGTAAATCTTTGCTCTAGGCAGGGACCTATACAAACAATGTTTGTATGGGTCTCTGCACTAGGTTTGCCTATTGCCAGGATAAAGTGACTGAAATCTTTTTGTAAGTTTATTTATGTACAATGAATATTTTAATACTTTCTGGAAATTTTGGCGAATCTTTGTTTGCAAATTGCCAGGATGGTCAGTTATACATATTTTATGGTTAAACTTTCATTCATTACTTTAATCCATTAATGCTTGATCTACCTTGCCATTTTTATGCGGATTTTGAAATACAAGTTTCGCTAATTACATCAATTATGCACCAATAATGGCAAGACCTTCTTAAATGTTTGTGTATCCTTACACTGTTTCGAATATTGCCAGGGTAAAGTGTTGGTGGGCGATGTACTGGACGAGATGTGCGGAGAATGTCTGCGTGGAGTCGGCAAGAGTGGAGTAAGTTGAGGTCAAATATGTTTATTTTCGCAAGTGTGTTTTCTTATTAATACTGCGCAACTTTAAACTGCTTTAAGCCCCCTAATATTTTGGGCTTTGCTTGTTCCAATTCAGTGACTCAAACTTTGATCAGTGCATGTTAAGTGTTGGTTGGCATACATAGTCCTGCATTGTAAAGGCAACTTTCCACTGTCATTAAATTAAACAACTAGCAGGCTGTTGTAATAATTTTCCCCTGATTATGTTTCTATTTTTAGATTATCATGGAAGTGAGAGCGCCATTACTAAAAATGCATAGCTTGTTTGAGTTTGTAATGATGGGTTATGTCTGTGTAATTATGAATTTATTAGTGTTGCTGAATTATATTTTCTCTCATTGCAGGTTTATTTTATTTACAACCAGTATGAAAACAAGCCCATTCAAATGTCTGTTATGAAGGTATAATTGTGTATTATTTGTCATTATTTTTGTAAATGACCACAAGTTCCAATTTGGCAGAACATTTTTTTCTTAGATTTTAATTTTGTTAAGATTTTATGGTAGAATGTGCATGCAGGAAGTACATAAAAATGTGCCATGATTTTGCAAGGTTATCGTTGTAGCTCCATTCATTTTTCTAAAAAACGTATGATATAATACGTTTAATATCAACAGATTTACATTAACATACCACTGAACTAATACTGAATTTATATGTGAAATAATTAAATAATAATGTCGAGCGTTCACCTGTGTTAAGTTGGCCATGCAGGGGCCTGAATTGGAAATCTGTCATATGATATGACACTTTAAAACTAAACGTTGGTACAAAAAATGTATCTGATATTTAATGAGTGAATTTTTGGTGTATGAAGACCTCTAAAATCGCAATATTTATGTCATAAAAAATCATGGAATACTTTTTATTAATTGAAAGCGAACATTTCATGTTTGCTTCTTGGAAAGGGGAAAGATTTTTGTCAACACACATTCTTGCTGACATGTACATGTATCTGTTGCTATAATCTTTTCTCTGCACTACGTGGCAGGGCAAAGGTAGGGACGGTAACGTCTACGGACCAATCGGAAGGCTCATGGACCTATGTGACCTTGGTGAACTCTCGCCGGCCACGCCAACTTCCCCAATAAGCCCCTCCCCTTGGGAGGAGAGCCACAGACAGCCGCCTCCTGAGGCGCTACTACCTGAGGAAATTGAGGACAGAATACCTGTGCACAATTCAGACGGAAGGTAATTGAACATAAAACGAAATTTGATAGGTGATGCGAGTTTTCCATTCAAGAGACTTGTGTTTAAAACCGGTAATTGTGTCTTTAAAATAATCATTGAGTGAAATTTATTGAAAATCGGTCAATTTTAACCTTAAAGTAATACAAACACTGGATGTAGTGGAAAAAATAAAGGAGTTAAATGGTATACATGTAGTATATAGTGGATAATAGTGGATTAAAGCTCACGATTGTATTGACAGTTTGTGTAGCCAATTAGAAAAAGTGTTTGGTTCGCTTCTACGCCAACACCAGTCGTACATTGTCAATGGTGGTTTACTTGTTGACCTAAGTAGCTTCTTTTGAAAGATCGCAAGTCGCATTTTAGTAATGGATATGGTGTTCGCCTTGCGACCAGAAGGCCTCGGGTTTTAGCCATTTTTCCCAGGAAACAGGCTTTTGATGAGTTTACAGTTTACTTTATATTATATTTATATTTAATTTTAAGTAAATGTATCAGCAGATAAAACTCCTCGAATTTTCTTCATTCAAAATGATCACTTGCATGCTTAACAACAAAATGTGCATTTTAGATGCGTTCCTTTTCTTGGTGAATTCTCTCGAAATTATTTTTGCAGTGCTGTTTATGAAACTGTTTACCTCGGAAAAGCCGCTCTAGGAAAGGTACTCACATTTATAATATATAATTCTTATAAAATAGACTGACTTTGGTATTGGCAAGAGTTTGGAAATAAATCTGCAATGCCTTATACGTAATTAATACATGTAATTGTCTCAACTTTTTATTTGATCATCTCATGCTTGATACTTATGTCAATTCATAATTTTATCTTATGCTACACCTTGTGTTATATGTTATATAATGGTCATCTTAAACGACTGTAACAAAGCGTTTTGAGCATTTCTATTGGCTACTTTTGTTTGACTGTCCTTTTATTACTTTATTTTGATGAATCCACGTTGCAACGTCAAGTGAATTCACACACTGTAAAATTCTTTCTGATTATAACATGACTTTAACGTTAATATTAACACTTTGCTAATTAAAAGGCATGTTAAAAATCGGATACTCGTTGACATTTCATAGAATGATTTATTAAACTCACCCTGGGAATTCTTTAGTAATCGGTCCTTTCTGATTCCTTAACTCATTAAATAAAATATGGCATGAAATGAAAACTCATGTCAGATCCTATATTTGTTGTAACAGCCATGAAGAAGTTAGAAATTTGTATATTCAATAGACTAGTCATATAAATCAAGTTCCTGAAAGGCTAGTTTTTCAGCTGCTGGTATGCAACGAAAGTGAATGCTTTCTAAGTAATAAACATTTTACAATTGTGTTTTCTTGCGCTATATTTATACCATGGCATTAAATACTTTCCTAAGAAGTAAACATGTCTCATCAATAAAAAAATTGTTTTGTCCATTTTATCGATAGGATGGTCGAGTGGACCTTGTGGAGTTCGGGGTAGCCAATGTGCTTTCTCAGAGGAATGAATCTCAGGTAATCTGCTTCATCATTTTCAGCTTCGATGATGTTCACTTGGTATAGTTAATGGACATCTTAGATTTGTTTAAGGATTTTGAAGCTTTTCTGTACAGATCTGATTTGGCAATATACTGTAATTGACGATAAGAAAAAAATGAAAAAACAGTCAATTATCAATTTTCTTACGTTTTCACTAGGGTTGGAATTGTTGGGCTTGTTGATTAAATGGACCTTTTCACAGTAGTTTTTTTGCATGTTTTGAATTTTTTTATCAAATGCTTTTAAATTGATATCCGTTATATGTTAGCATCGGAACTGAAAAGCTCCTGTATAAAACAAAAAAAAATAACGAAACAAAATATGGTATCCACATCTGGGCTCGAACCACTGACCCTTGGAGTACATGTTTAGCGCTTAAACCACTCAGCCATCCGTCTTGATACAGTTCATGATGTATTTTATACTTTATATAGGCAATCCAGGATGTGTCACAAAATATGACGATAACATAAGAACTCGCCAAAATCGTTTCGGATTTTTAATGCGTTGTAACCTTCAGGTTGTTAAATCGTTAAAAGATGCATATTTAGGATATTTTATAGCATAGTTAATGTTAAGTAGTATTGTTTCATCGCAAATCACATATCTTCAACGAAAATGTGCAAATCTGAAACATTTTTTTATCAGTTTTGTCAATTTACCAATGTGTGAAAAGGCCCCTTTACAATTTATAATTGGCTCTATAACATCCAGGCAATGACCATTTAGGGGACCAATTATCCACATTTGTCAATGGTTCTTCAAACGTTAAACTGCACGGGTGTATTAGTAGTGTTCATATATTCATTATTCATTCAGAAATACGAAAGTTTAGTTTGAAATAGTTATGTTTTGTTGGTTTTAGGTTTTATCATTGATGATTAAAAATGATCAACTTTTCTGAACGAGTCGGGAAATATGGTCATAAAACTCGGTACATGCTTGATACATCCCTGTCCGATGCAATAAGTTACAGTGTTGACAGTCGTATAACATAACATGTTTTTTAATTGATCTTTTTCAGACTGTTCTTCTGGAGCTAGGTGAAAAAGATGTCACAGTCACGAATAAGGCATCAGGACAGGTATTTTGATTGATATTTGTATTGACTGTTTTAGAGGATTGATTTTTGCTGTTGTTTGTTTGTTTGTTTTGACAAAGACCTATAGGTCTTTGGTTTTGAGATTATTTGATGAATTAATGCACAAGATATGGAAATGTTTGTATACAATTTTTGTTGGTAATATAATTATTTTAATTATTCCAAATACTTTTGTCCTGCAGGTTAATACATTTTATGACTGTTTTGTACCACTCTGAACTGAATTCAACTGATGTAAGCATTCTAATGTCCATAACCCATATTCAGGTGGTTGTTCAGCATTTATTCACCGAGATATCCGCCTGTGGTCGCCGCACGGACACCATGAAGTACTACGCATTTATAGCTGGGTAAGGAAGCAAGACAGGGACCCTTGGCTGAAAAACTGCAATAACTTATTTTGTAATCTGGGGAATAGTTAATAAATACGAAAGAATTAACCTCTGGTCCTTACAGTCAATAAATAATTATATATTTATTGTTGGTTGATTCCTAATTGTATTCAACGGCGGTGTTCTGCAGAATTACAAATTTGGCATGAATTATTAGTTGCACTCACATACAAAACTATACCTTAAGTGCTTTAATCGAAGCTATTTAACCTTCGGTTTAATGTAACTTGGTTCAATTCTCCACAGCGGAAAACTGCTTGATTAGGCCATAAAAAAACAAAAGTATTTCGCTTGGATTATCAAATGTTATAGCTGTAAATTACCACCATACCTTTAAGAGTTATAAGCTATCAATCTAGTACATAAATAAGCAACCCGCTTTTTAGTCCCCTACCTCTGTAACCGGAGGGAACTAGGTTTAGCCAGTAACTGTCCGAATCTGGATTCTGTGATAAATCAAAACAGTACTTTATTTAGATTGACGAATTTTGGTATGCGGTTAAAAGGACGTAATGGGAAGATGCTTGTTATTTCATGTTTGCGTCGGACAAAAATTGTGTTTGATAAAGTTACAGAAATAATTGAAAACTAAAATCTGTATCCTTCCATGACTACAAAGTACCATGTTAATAAAGTATGAAGATCATGTTCTTACCCCGACAACATTATTGGCCCGGTAGAGAACTGCTGTTTTGTATGTGACAACGCTTTTGTTTAATATAGAAACATGATGATAAATGGTTTCATCGAACATTTCTGTGTTTTTTTTCTGAGGTCTCAATAAATTGCTGATGTCTGTTTCAGTGAAACATACTGCAGTTTAGCCGAGCGATTCATGTGTCACGTGTTTGAAGCAAAGTCGGAAGAAGAGGTATAATAAGGGTGCACTTACTAATGATGTTAATTAAACATACGCAGTTAATTCGATATGTCTATTTAATAGGATAACCATTGATAATATTGAGACTTTTATGCAAACTTCAATAATTCAAATTTAAATGTCTACCCCATGTTGTTCCATGTTCGGTTGTCAATGTCAATTATGATAATGTATTAGGATTGAAAAGTGGCAAAAATGTCCTTTAGATTTTGATGCTGCAAAAGCATGAAATAATGATTATTGTGTAACTTGTTCAAGTGTTGTAATAACTTTAACGTTTACCAAAATAGAGATGGAAGCTGTCTTCAAACTGTTAAATCCACACACATCTTTAACGACTCTTTAATAAATATATAAGATATGTCAGTGAACATTTCAGACGCAAGTGGCAAGCATCAATTTTTGTTCACAATAAGAAATTCTATACCATATCTGAGTATTGATAATACGTTTGAAACACTTAAATAAAAAGACCAATACATTAACCAATATTAATCTAAGCCCCATTGGCACACTTCCCCTGAAAAAAGAACGTTTGGAACTAAGTTTAGTTTTACTAAGTTGATTTCTTTTTTGAACTCACAAAAGTTTAAATCTTTTGTAAACTGTCTGTCAGCAATAATAATGCTTAGTTTTAAGGTTAATTACATGTTGCTTATCTCCCTTTGTTGTCGTTTTTCATTCGCAGGCAAAGATGATTTTGCGGACCATAGGTATGTTCAAAAGTCTTGCAAGCACTCGAAAACATTTCTAACCCTTTCAGTGCGGGAACCGAATTTTGAAGGCCTTTGCAAACAGTTTGGATCCAGATGAGACGCCACAAAACGTGGCGTCTCATCAGGATCCAAACTGTTTGCTATTCTGATAATATTCTTTGAAAAAAAATCGAAGAAAATGCTAATTTTAGAAATTCAGCAGAAGACATTTTAGCAGACGACAAATTTCCCAGCATGCAAAGGGCTAATTATAATCAATTATCCATGATATTTGATGTGTTATATATTTTGACAAATTATATTGTTTTAATTGTAAATTCATATCCCGTGTATCTTGTGATAAAATGATCATGAGGTATTAGCGCACTGTCTCATAAAATTTGTTGAACATTTGTATCTTTCTTTATTTCAGCTCAAGGCTTTGAAAGAACGCATTTAATGACCTGATTCAAAACATAATGGAATACTAACGTCAGTCTGATCTATTAATAAAAGCAATCTGTTCCGGTTTATACAGCCGTCACTTTTATGTCAACAACCATCACTTTTGGTTTATGCAGCTATGTCTCCTGGTGACAGCAACAATCAATTCTTCCGTCAGAAACTGTCACTTCCCCCAATCAACATCTATGGCTAAAGTCGTTAGCATCCGTCACGTTTGTTAGCAGCCATCGCTTCTGCTTCTAGCATCCGTAACTTCTACAATCAGCAACAGTCAATATTGCTGCCGAAACCCAACATTTCCACTTAAACAGCCAGCAACGGTAGCTTCATCGAATCTCATTTCTGCTGTCAGCAAAGGCCACTTCCGGTCATATCAAGCTTCGATTCAACTGCCAGAAAGCTTCACACTGCTCATCTCCGCATACTTTTAATTTGAAGTTCATCGTATTGTGACAACCATTGCAGACAATGATCAGTTCCATTGTACACATCAATGGCCGCCATGTTGTTTTTTTACCGAATAGAAACTTGTCTTACTCTGTTGACCGAAGTTATTTCCGCTTTAGCAGCCATTAGATTGAATACAAATGTACGTAACTTTGGGTTTCGCTGACTTCGTACTGTTGCGAACATCATTATCGATTGACTTGCCATGCGCCGTGTTCAACAATTTCGTCATAAGGGCACAACAATGACGTCACGCCTTTCTTAATAGAACATTGTGAACCTCCTGAACGATATACCCGATATATTTGAATACAACGCTGTTTAGCTTGGCTGTTTTCGGAGAAACCCCGAGGTATTGTCATAGCCAGCTCATCCGACGTCCGAGTCTTGCTAAAACCTTAAGATTGGCTCTATAATCAAACTGCTTTCATCTACAACTTTGAAACTTCATATGTAGCTGCACCTTGATGAGTTCTACACGCCACACCCATTTTTGGGTCACTAGGTCAAAGGTCAAGGTCACTGTGACCTCTTGTATAAAAAAAAAAAATTATGACAAGCTTTCATTTATTCAAAACTGCACCCGCAGCCGAGCGTTGGCACCGGCTATGCGGTGCTCTTGTTTTATCGTTTGTTTTACTTAAAGTCATTCCTATTGCTTGAGCTGAATTCCAATATATATTTGTATGTATTCTTAGTTTTTTTCATTGCTATATAAATATTGTAAACATTTGTATTGCATTTAAACCTTATGTGGGCCCTAGTCTGCCGGCGAAATGTGAAATTATACCCAAGAGTCAAAACAAAACAAAAACTGAAACCGCAAATAATATTGCGTTTATATAAAATTGCGGTTCTTGAAAACTATTCTTTAAATCACGCCGTGAGTTCCTAACTGATAACGCCCAATTATACAGGTTGGCGATCTTATGCAGTCCTAGCCATCTTGTTCTTTGCATGTCCCCCACCACTATAGTGGGGGACATATTGTTTTTGCCCTGTCTGTTGGTTTGTTGGTTTGCGTCAAACTTTAACATTTGCCATAACTTTTGCAATATTGAAGATAGCAACTTGATATTTGGCATGCATGTGTATCTCATGGAGCTGAAAAGTGTGGTGAAAAGTCAAGGTCATCCTTCAAGGTCAAAGGTCAAAATTAAGGGTCAAAATCGCTCATACAATATACACTTTTGCAATATTAAAGATAGCAACTTGATATTTGGCATACATGTGTATTTCATGGAGCTGCACAATTTGAATGGTTAAAGGTCAAGGTCATCCTTCAAGGTCAAAGGTCAAATATATGTGGGGACATAGTGTTTCACAAACACATCTTGTTTAAAGTATTTTTTGCCACATTTGCTTGCGTATATATTATAAATGCATGTGTCGTAAGCAAACTCGAAGGTTAATTGCTGCACATGTTAGTCCACTATGAAACCAGAACTCTATTATGCATTACTTTTTTCTCGATATTTTGCCGATTATTAATGTTCGTCTGGGCACTTGTAGATTTGTATTTGCTTTTTAAGTGGATCTTATTAAGGTAAAGGGTATTTTAGTTCAATGTTAAGTATTTTTTAAATTTTTGCGTATTGGGATATAAAGTTAATGTGGTGTTTGTATTGTTTATTTGTGAAATAAAGTGTTGGTTTTGACAGACGTCGTTTGCCATGTTCGCCCCGTGAGTAAGAAAGTTCTTGTTCCTTAGTTGCAATGCCCAGTATTGACTGATCAGGAATACATACATGAGCTTTAATGTACCCGTTTGCTGAGCTCAAAATTCCTCGACATTTGTCGTCTGCTTTGAACCCACACACAGATTTGTCATAATCTAACCTCTCAGATCAAAACTTGTTACAAAAAAGGATCCCGTTTTTAGCTCACCTGTCACAAAGTGACACGGTGAGCTTATGTGATCGTGTGATGTCTGTTGTACGTGCATGCGTCCGTCCGTCAACAATTTGTTTGTGTAGACAGTAGAGGTCACAGTTTTCATCCAATCTTTATGAAATTTGGTCAGAATGTTTATCTTGATAAAATCTGGCTTGGGATTGTATTTGTGTCATCTGGGGTCAAAAACTAGGTCACTAGGTCAAATCATAGAAAAACCTTGTGTAAACAATAGAGGTCACAGTTTTCATCCAATCTTTATGAAATTTGGTCAGAATGTTTATCTTGATGAAATCTGGGTTGGGATCGTATTTGGGTCATCTGGGGTCAAAAACTAGGTCACTAGGTCAAATCATAGAAAAACCTTGTTTAGTTAACAATAGAGGTCACATTTTTCATCAGATCTTAATGAAATATGGTCAGAATGTTTATCTTGATGAAATCTGGGTTGGGATCGTATTTGGGTCATCTAGGGTCAGAAACTTTGTCACTAGGTCAAATCATAGAAATACTTTATGTAGACAGTAGAGGTCACAGTTTTCATCAGATCTTAATGAAATCTGGTCAGAATGTTTGTCTTGTTAAAATCTGGGTTGGGGTCGAATTTGGGTCATCTAGGGTCAAAAACAAGGTCTAAGTTTTAAAAAAACTTGTGTAGACAGTAGATGTCACAGTTTTCATCCAATCTTAATAAAATTTGGCCAGAATGCTAATCTTGATGAAATCTGGGTTTGGATTGTATTTGGGTCATCTGGGGTCAAAAACTAGGTCACTAGGTCAAATCATAGAAAAACCTTGTGTAGACAATAGAGGTCACAGTATCCATCAGATCTTTATGAAATTTTGTCAGAATGTTTATCTTGATGAAATCTGTATTGGGATTATATCTGGGTCATCTGGGGTTAGAAAACTAGGTCACTAGGTCAAATCATAGAAAAACCTTGTGTAGACAATAGAGGTTATAGTTTTCATCTGATCTTAATGAAATATGGTCAGAATGTTTATCTTGATAATATCTTATTTTGGATCGTATATGGATCATCTGGGGTCAAAAATTAGTCCACCGGGCCAGTTCTTGTAAAGAGGTCACAGTTTTCATCACATCTTAATGAAATTTTGTCAGAATGTATTGATTAATGAAATCTGGCTTGGGATTGTATATGGGTCATCTGAGGTCATAAAGTAGGTCATCTGGTCTTTTTAGCTATGGTCCTGAAATTTGGCCCAATTGTACTTCATGATACCGCTAGCCATAGTCTGATAGAATTTAAGTTGATGTAGCAAGGTTAGTCAGGTGAGCGATTCAGGGACATCATGGCTCTTGTTATTCTCTCCCCTCGTTGTTAAGTAAGATGGTATGCTGGAATAACGATGGACGTCAGTCTGAGTTTGTGTCTGTCAGTTCAGGCATACTTTCCGCTGGCTTTTTCCTAAACAATTTATTCTACACTATTTAAACTTACATTCATGTTTATGATATGAAGTTGTGCATAGGCGTTTTTATCGTCCATCGTTAAAAATAAAAGTTGTGCACCCCTTTAACTTTCTGTAAGAAAAATGCTACATTTTACGAAATGCGGCGTCGGGGGTATTCTTTGTCACACTTTTTAAAAACAAATTCTATCTAATACAGACTTAATATAAAAACACTATTTTAAAGACTGTCTTCTTTCAAACGCCAATTCTTAGGTTTGAACTGTAAGGCAAGTTATCTTTAGTATTCCATGCGGTGAAAAGATTTATATTGAATTGTTTGCATTTAAAAAAATCTCTTAAAGGAATACAGCTTTGTTATTGAGTATGTGGATGTAAGTCCACTGTAATGTTAGTTTGAAACATGCCACTATGGTCAAAACTGGCAATTCCCTTGGGTCACATTATTATTAAAGACTTTATACGCAATCCATCTTTTCTTCGTTAAAAAACTTAAGTGGGAGAGTTGTAGTGTTATCGGTTTTCGCTCTTATCTTGGTAATATTGTAGAATTCCACGATCTCAATGCGTCAATGTATTGAAAGATTATATAAATGATCCAAAACACGACCGTCCAAAGTTGAACACTTATTTTATTTAGTTTGCATTAGATCGAAAACGCAGGTTGAGGCTGATGGAGTGAATAATGCTTGTCTAGCGACCGATCGATGTTTATAACCCAACAACCATCCATCTTCGGGAGTGTAACATGATCTACACAAAAATACGATAAATAAAATGACATATTTACTTATAACGCGAACCTACACAAACAAAAAGTAGTTGAAATTTTATGACATAGTAAATGTTTTCCATTTTATGATTGATGGTGGCATTTCGTTATTGCTATTGTATGAAAAAGGTACTCTATTTTACTACTTGCTATCAATTAACAGTAATTTGACCGCCATGTAGAGCTGTAACGATTTAGTTTGATGCATCGGAAAACCGGTTCAATACCCCCGATTCGATTTCGATACCAATACGGCCAATTTCAATTCGATTTACTGCAATCCCGATTGATCCGCATTTTAAACCTTACTTCCCAAATGCGTCGTCTAAACGTTCTTGTAATTTGTAATACGTATTGTGATTGGTCAATAGCCAATATGGCATCCAATGTATGAATTAATAACATGCTGAGCATTACTTCAACCACGCCGAAAGACGCACCGTCAAAATTAAAATCAAAAGTATGGGAACATTTCGGATTTCGCGAAGGTTCTGATGCAAAGGCAACTAGCAAAACGTGTTTTGTTGACGTTAGTTACCCATATGGTTTGTTTACTAAACTGTGTGCATTCTGTTATGAAGTCAACTGGAAGTTGTTTATATACTTATATTTTTAGCTCATCTATTTTTTGAAAAAAAAAGAGCTATTGTCATCACCTTGGCGTCGGCGTCCGGTTAAGTTTTGCGTTTAGGTCCACTTTTCTCAGAAAGTATCAATGCTATTGCATTCAAACTTGGCACACTTACTTACTATCATGAGGGGACTGGGCAGGCAAAGTTAGATAACTCTGGCGTGCATTTTGACAAAATTATGTGCCCTTTTTATACTAAGAAAATTGAAAATTTTGGTTAAGTTTTGTGTTTAGGTCCATTTTATTCCTTAAGTATCAAAGCTATTGCTTTCATACTTGCAACACTTACTAACTATCATAAGGGGACTGTACAGGCAAAGTTATGTAACTCTGACTGGCATTTTGACAGAATTATGTGCCTTTTTTATACTTAGAAAATTGCAAATTTGTTTAAGTATTGTGTTTAGGTCCACTTTATTCCTACAGTATCATAGATATTGCTTTCATACTTGGAACACTCGCAAACTGTCATAAGGGTACAGTAAAAGGACAAGTTGCATAACTCTAGTTGTCATTTTTACGGAATTATGGCCCTTTTTTGACTTAGTAACTTTGAATATATGGTTAAATTTTGTGTTTCGATCCACTTTACTTCTAAAGTATCAAGGCTATTGCTTTCAAACTTCAAATACGTTCATGCTATCATGAGGTTACTGTACCTGGCAAGTTGAATTTTACCTTGACCTTTGAATGACCTTGACTCTTAAGGTCAAGTGATTAAATTTTGCTAAAATTGCCATTACTTCTTTATTTATGATTAGATTTGATTGATACTTTGACAAAACTACTCTTACCTGACATACCACAATGCACTCCACCCAAACCATCCCCCTGCCTTCCCCCCCCCCCCCCCCCCCCCCACTCCCCCACCCGAATTCCCCCCCCCCCCCTATTTTTTTTTGAAACGGTTAAAAAACACAAATATTTTTTTTTATCGTTTAAATACCGTCCAACCATCGCACCCAAGAATCCCCTCCCCCCCCCCCCCACCACCCCCCCCGACAAAAAATAATAATTTTTTTTGCATTTTATTTTCGCATTTTTTCGCATTTTTGGAAGATTATGTAATAAATGTCCAGACTCCCACACTATACACCCCTCTTCAATCCACCCCTCCCTCCTTTGTGATTGAAATTGAGAGTCCCTTCACCTTTAAAAAGAAAATAGATAAGCGGTCTGCACCCGCAAGGCGGTGCTCTTGTTTTGTTTTCTGTTAAACGCATGTGACATATTGTGCATTTTATGTTATTTAAGAATAACTCAACAGGATGTTTTGTTCAATAAACTTGTTACTTCTAAAACAATGTTGCGTTTTTAAATTGTAAATAAAAAATTAAACACTAAATGTACAACATAATAAGTTTATAACAAATACCAAACATATTTTTTCATGCTCTGGACAAAACAAACATGTTATAGTTTGCAAAATAAGCAGCAAATATAATCGAATCGGACCATTTGGTATCGAAATCGAATCGAATGATGGGTGAATCGTTACAGCTCAACCGCTATGGTCTTGCTTAGTTACAATGCTAATTATGCCATGTTTCATAAACCAAACATTCGTTCTCGTCTTTCACAAGAGGCGTTAAATTTCAACTAGGTCTTTCAACTAGGGCAATAAAAAAATCGGGGCAGCCTTATTCTTTACCTCCTTACCAAACTTAAGATGTGGACAAGGTTTGTTATAAGTTGGCTTCCACCTAGAATTGGTAATGTTTCGAAGGGATTTTTCGTCATTGTTTTATTTGGTTGATAATTTCTGAAAATGAAAGATTCTGAAACTAAGTGTTATAAATAAGTTTACAAAGAATAATTAACACCTTACAAAATAAGTTTGAGGTGCATGCATTCAAAATATATTACTATTCTAGACAATTCAGTAATAATTTAATCGTAGGGAAAAGGATTTTAAAACACATCAAAACAATTAATTTCCGCAGATCTGAGTATGTTAGGGTTTGTCGGTATATACATAACAAACATATTGAACGCCAGATAAGTCGCCATCATCGGTGGCGATGGCCGAAAGAGAGTATCTCATGCAATAGGTAACTAGTGCGCTTTGCACAGGCTAACCAGTGTGTACAGGCTAATCTTATTTGGCATGCATTAAGCCCCGTTTTCCCTGAAAGCGGCCAATAATTTCAGATGATGATAAACTGGCCAATGTCGTCGCACAAGCGGTTAAACACTAGACTGGCCAATGTCGTCGCACAAGCTGTTAAACACTATTGATTACATACAGACACTCGCTGTCTGCTGTCTTCAGTGTACCAGTGGTGAAGTATAAACAGACACATGCGGTGGTTATCGTTCCAAGCGTAGTTGAGAGCAGACTGACTTGCAAAACTTGCTCTTAAAAATGAAGTTTACTATTTATAAAGTAAATGAGAATTGTTCTGGGAAAACCGGACTTAATGCATGTGCATTGATTGTCGTCCCATATTTGCTGTGCAGTCCGTTTGAAGCAGGTCTCTTCTAAACGAAAATCCAGTGTAGACGAAAACGTTTTGTCCCTGATTAGCCTGTGCGGACTGCTACAGAAATTTGAATCATTTCTGAAAATGCAGGTATGAAACCGGCCATATGTTGTAAACAAAACATTACATGCATTCCCTACTCAACACAATCCAATTCAGACATTAAAGCTCTATTTAACTTATCTGAGAAATTCAATGATATTAATTTATTAAGAGAATTCAGGGAACGAAACCTTTTTTCGATTTGCTAAGTAGCCGCTATTTAAACCGTCATTTTGTTGACGTATTTAATATTCCCTTAACAACCACAGGCGCTCGATCGTAATTTATTTTTTTTTATCTTTTTTTAGTTACCCGTTCTTTACAAAAATAGAAAATAAAAATAAACATTGCCATAGAGCGCCTGTGTTAACAACCCGATATATTGCTATTTTCGAGATTTTTACTAAAATGTCGATATGTTCTATAGAAAATATTTAACCGATGCGCTTGAAAGCGAACACTCAAAAGTAAGGTTTAATATCTATTATAAATACTTTCGGAGCGATTTATATAATTTTTACCGAGTGTAATTGTACTGTTAGGGGATATTCGATTGTGTAAGGTTTCGAATTACTTTGCGCCCTACATTGAATTGTTGAGAAGTTAAATACACTAGTCCTCAAAACTTAATCGTCAGTTTGTGTGTTTTATTTACAACCGCATTGCAATAATTGTGTGATGCAAGAAAGACGATATTTTGTGGTGGCCATAGCCATATTAGCATTGGCGGTCGTGGGGATATTGGTGACCATTATATACTGGTCCGGTACGTACCAACTTGTGAGAACTTTTTCTATACAATAATATTTTTTAGTAACCAATGATAATATCCATGTATTCTACGACGTGAGACTGGGGTTAATTATTGGAATGCCCTTCACCCGTCCGTCAACCTCTGCGTCCGTCAATCTGTCCGTAACATTTACTTGTTCGCTCTCAATGCCCTATGTAAAACATACGACGTACTTTTATAACAGCTGCCTTATTGCTTCTATTTATATGATGTTAAAAAGTTTTCAGTATCTCGCTCAAGGTCATTTGTAAAGGTCAAAGGTTTTAGCCTTCATTTTCGTGTCCGAAACATTTCTATTATTCGATTTGAATGATTTTCAAGAAACTTTAATATAATTGTATGTTTATGACCTTAAGACGATCTATATAAGCCACGAGTCAGTCACGCCGGCTCTAGATCAAGGTCATTCTTGAAGGTCAATGTTTCGGGCTTCAATATGTGTTGTCCCCTCCATGTTTCCTGTATCCCTGGAATGATTTGTTTACATAAAATTTGGCCCATATCTTCAGGTCATTAAGAGAATGTTGAAAATAATGCATCAGTCACACCGGCTAACTGTCCAGATCACATGTACAGGTCAACAATTTTAGTTGTAGTAGAAGTAGTAGTAGTAGTAGTAGTAGTAGTAGTAGTAGTAGTAGTAGTAGTAGTAGTAGTAGTAGTAGTAGTAGTAGTAGTAGTAGTAGAAATTGTGGTCTTGGCAGTGGCAGCGGCAGCGGTAGCGGTAGCAGAAGCAGTAGTAGTAGTAGTTGTACTAGTAGTAGTAGTAGTAGTAGTAGTAATAGTAGTAGTAATAGTAGTAGTAGTAGTAGTAGTAGTAGGTGTAGTACTAGTAGTAGTAGTAGTAGTAGTAGTAGTAGCAGAAGCAGTGGAAGTAGTGGTAGAAGAAGCAGCAGTAGCTGTAGCAATTGCAAAAGCAGTAGCTGTAGCAATAGCAGTAGCAGTAGTAGTAGTAGTAGTAGTAGTAGTAGTAGTAGTAGTAGTAGTAGTAGTAGTAGTAGTAGTAGCAGTAGTAGTAGTAGTAGTAGTAGTAGTAGTAGTAGTAGTAGTAATATCCTTACCTTTGTTACTGTCCATGTGTACATGTTTACCGTAAAGCTGAAAAGAGATATCAACATACCCGGTAGTATCCGATTGCACATCAATACATCTTTTTTTAAGATTCGTCCTTGTTTTGATGTTAATGACAAAGCAAGGCAAATTCTAATGGGCATTATCTGAAAATCTGTGTCACAATAGTGCATTCATAGTTTTTATACGCGTGTATATACTATAATTTACGATCGTAATTATTCTATGATGATATTGTAGTATCATGAATTATTCGAATAGGTGTTGTATCAGATATTCAAACGCTTTAAAAAATAACCGCTATAATAACTGTTTCAAACGATCAGTTATTAAATGCATTATAACCATTCAGTTACTATGCAATTACATTTATTACTGCAATAACAATAATAATTCATTATGCAATACATTTCCACAAGAAAATTTATAGTATGCAGGTGAGTTAGTTTGAATTTAATGTTGCATTATATAGGGTTCGAGTAGTTATTATATAAAAATATGATTTGCGCTTTAAATAAGTGTTATTATCCCTACTTTAAGCATATATTGATAAATTTGTTAGACAACATATTTACCAAAACAAACTACAGCACACGTGATTAATACCATCGTCGCAAAAAAAGCGAAGAATAAATCACTAAACGTAAACGTCAATTATTGATGTAGTTATCATTAACCCTGTTTCAAACATGTATATATCTAACAATACATGAACAAAGATAAACACTAGTATGTTTTATTCACTTGGGTCCGTTTTGATCAATGACATATATACCGCCGTCACAAACCAAAGACTGCCTATAATAATAATAGCTACTAAAATGTAATGTTGTATAAAGCTGCATGACTGCTCAAGTGTTGAAATGCGTTTTTGTAGTGTTAAAGTTAAATCTTAATCAGACTTAAGTGAAACTAAAACCACCTATACATAGTTATTATTTGTGTATATAATTTATCAAATGTTTACATACTATTTTATACGTAAACATTTTTGTAAATCACATTTATTATTTATATTTGTCTAAGTTGTGCGTTATAATTTCATATATAGCCGAAACCGTGCTATTTAAAACTAAAATCAAAGAGAAATAACCGTTTTAACACAATATAAGTATAAGTAAAATTGTGTTATACAAATTCATGCTTATTCAATGACTAGAAGTTTGTATTTGTCTTGCTAAACATTTAGTTCAATCTTATTTAAGTTATATACATATATTATGCTTTTATATAAAAGCTTATATATTTTGTAAATGATGTTCAAACATTTACATACCATTAAATAAGCAAAGTTTTTTATTATCAGTTTTATAAATCATGTTTTTCTATTTGCGCTATATTTTTACTTAAACCGTATTAATACATGCACGTTATTTTATCAACTCGTATACTTTAATTTAAATGTATGTATTTTCGACACCAACATTGTTTCGAAAACAATTTAAGTACTTGTACACACTTTGGTCGCAGTGGTAAAAAACACTGTAGATTTGTAAAATGACCACAGTTTTGCTGCAATTATTAACACATATGCTTAAATAAAACATCGTGTCCATCGAGGTCTAAAAACACGAGGACCAGTTTCTTTACGTAATTGTTGTTGAGATGGTGTTCAATGAAAAAAGGTCATTTAAGGTTATCTATATTTTGCTAAAAAACTTTTAATCAGCAGCGGTTAGTCAGCTCCAAATAAATGTTTGTAATTTGTACAATACAACACGTAGTTTTCGTCTTCGCAACCCAACAACTTCATTTTCAGGCCATGCCCTTTTTATCGCCATCAATACCTTTTAATTAATGTTTGTTAGATCTTCATTAATGTACATGTTTGAACCTGATAACTCCTTTCTTTTGACCTTTACGCTATACCGAATCTGTCTTGGCCTTGACCTTCTCCAGTCTGCTCGATATAACAATATCGCCGACTTAGCCCTTGTATTGTCTAATTTAATTATGCAAGTACTTCCGTATTACTGTTTTATACGAGTCGTTAGATATTGCTATTCGACCGTTTTGTGTTGATTTGGACACGTCTGGTATACGCTCAATATTTTTTCGACTATATTGTTCTACGGATCTTAATTGTCCAGTTGTCCACCGCGACTATCAGCATATTCTTGACGGTTAATAGCATTGTGTTTGTCTTGTTCACGGATATGTTCAACTTGCTTTTTCAACAATGTGATATTTTGTTTATGCTTGTCATTTTTCTTTCCCGTTTGAAATGATTGTCCGACAAGAATTTCGATATTGTTTTCTATTGATTACAGGAACTCGTTTTAGTTTGATTAATTATGTGTTCGTTCATTTATCTAAAGCTTTAATTTCGTCGAAATGTGCATTGTGTTTAAAATATTTCATTTTTAGCTCATCTATTTTTTGAAAAAAAAAGAGCTATTGTCATCACCTTGGCGTCGGCGTCGGCGTTGGCGTTGGCGTCGGCGTCCGGTTAAGTTTTGCGTTTAGGTCCACTTTTCTCAGAAAGTATCAATGCTATTGCATTTAAACTTGGTACACTTACTTACTATCATGAGGGGACTGGGCAGGCAAAGTTAGATAACTCTGGCATGCATTTTGACAGAATTATGTGCCCTTTTTCTACTAAGAAAATTGAAAATTTTGGTAAAGTTTTGCGTTTAGGTCCACTTTTCTCAGAAAGTATCATTGCTATTGCATTCAAACTTGATACACTTACTTACTATCATGAGGGGACTAGGCAGGCAAAGTTCGATAACTCTGGCGTGGATTTTGACAGAATTATGTGCCCTTTTTATACTAAGAAAATTGAAAATTTTGGTTAAGTTTTGTGTTTAGGTCCATTTTATTCCTTAAGTATCAAAGCTATTGCTTTCATACTTGCAACACTTACTAACTATCATAAGGGGACTGTGCAGGCAAAGTAATGTAACTCTGACTGGCATTTTGACAGAATTATGTGCCCTTTTTATACTTAAAAAATTGAAAATTTGATTAAGTTTTGTGTTTAGGTCCACTTTATTCCTACAGTATCAAAGGTATTGCTTTCATACTTGCAACACTTATTAACTATCATAAATGGACTGTGCAGGCAAAGTTATGTAACTCTGACTGGCATTTGGACGGAATTATGGGCCCTTTATACTTAGAAAATTGAAAATTTGGTTAAGCTTTGTGTTTTGGTTCACTTTACCCCTAAAGTATCATAGATATTGCTTTCATACTTTGAACACTCGCAAACGATCATAAGGGTACAGTAAAAGGACAAGTTGCATAACTCTGGTTGTCATTTTTACGGAATTATGCACTTTTTTGACTTACTAACTTTGAATATATGGTTAAATTTTGTGTTTCGATCCACTTTACCTCTTAAGTATCAAGGCTATTGCTTTCAAACTTCAAATACTTTCATGCTATCATGAGGTTACTGTACCTGGCAAGTTGAATTTTACCTTGACCTTTGAATGACCTTGACTCTCAAGGTCAAGTTATTAAATTTTGCTAAAATTGCCATAACTTCTTTATTTATGATTATATTTGATTGATACTTTGACAAAACTACTCTTACCTGACATACCACAATAGACTCCTCCCAAACCATCCCCCGTGCCCTCCCCCCCCATCCCCCCTCCCCCCCCCCTAAATATATATATATTTTTTAAAGATAATCTCACAAAGGACCACCACACCCTCACACTATACCCCCCCCCCCCACCCCACCCCCATTTTTTTTTGAAACGGTTAAAAACACAGGTATTTATTTTTATTATTTTATGTTTGAAATAGCATTTACAACAATAGACTCCACCCAAACCCTCCCCCGTACCCTTCCCCCCCCCCTCCCACCACACCCTCACACTATACCCCCCCCCCCACCCCACCCTCAAATTTTTTTTTTGAAACGGTTAAAAAACACAAATATTTATTTTTATTATTTTATGTTTGAAATAGCATTTACCACAAGACTCCACCCAAACCATCCCCGTGCCCTCCCCCCCCCCTCCCCCCCTCCCCCCCCCCAATTTTTTTTTTTTTTTAAAGATCATCTCACAAATGACCACCACACCCTCACACTATACCCCCCACCCCCCAAATTTTTTTTTTTTGAAACGGTTAAAAAACACAAATATTTATTTTTATTATTTTATGTTTGAAATGCCGTCCAACCATCGCACCCAAGAATCCCCCCCCCACCCCGCCTACCCCCACCCGAATCTCCCCTCCCCCTAATTTTTTTGTTTTTTTTTGTAAGATCATCTCACAAATTACCACCACACCCTCACACTATACCCCCCCCCCAACCCCCCCCCCCCAATTTTTTTTTGAAACGGTTAAAAAACACAAATATTTATTTTTATTATTTTATGTTTGAAATACCGTCCAACCATCGCACCCAAGAATCCCCCCCCCCCACCCCACCCCCACCCCACCCCCACCCTCCCCCGAATTTTTTTTTTTTTCGTTTTATTTCGCATTTTTGGAAGATAATGTAATAAATGTCCACACCCGCACACTATACACCCCTCTTCACTCCACCCCTCCCTCCTTTGTGATTGAAAATGAGAGTCCCTTCACCTTTAAAAAGAAAATAGATGAGCGATCTGCACCCGCAAGGCGGTGCTCTTGTTTAAATATTTAACTGATGGTGTCGTGATTTGAATTGTGTTTTGCCAGTCTTCTGTATCTGCATTATTTTAGAAATGTTATAAGATGTTAACTTAGACAAGCTTGTATCTAGATAGTTGCTGATAGAGTTACTGTGGTTTCTTGTGGATGCATCGGTTCTCAGATCATTTGATACCTATGCTTTTTTGATAACTATACGTTCGTGTTGCTTCTGCTGTTTTAAAATACTAGGCTCGTTTTCCTCGCGTGAAGAGTCGAGATGCTCGTTAAGATTGCCGCCAATATCGATATTTTTGCCATTGTTCTTTATCTGCATTATTTTAGTAATATTATAAGATGTTAACTTAGACAAGCTTGTATCTAGATCGTTGCTGATAGAGTTACTGTGTTTTCTTGTGGATGCATCGGTTCTCAGATCATTTGATACCTATGCTTTTTTGATAACTATACGTTCGTGTTGCTTCTGCTGTTTTAAAATACTAGGCTCGTTTTCCTCGTGTGAAGAGTTGAGATGCTCGTTAAGATTGCCGCCAATATCGATATTTTTATGTGCATGGATATTTTAACTTGTAAAGACCGGATAAAACATGCCGCGCGCCCTAATTCCATTGGTCGATAGAAGCCCGGGAAAATATAAAACAAGAGACATGAGCTTAGCAAATTAAAGCTTCCAAGCGAGTTACATATCAGGTAAGAAAATAGTTTTCTCATTTATTGTACTTTGCATGTTAAACAATTTCAGCGATATGTTTATCTTGAGTAAAGAAAGATACATATGGGAAAAACTGATGAAAACATAACTCCAAAACGTAAATTACTAGTATATAAACTGTTATAACAATTAATGTATGGGATATTGCAATGCTATGGTTCGCCCAAGACTCGTGTCGCTCGTGTTGATTATTTAACGTTTTATTGTAATATCCTGTGGATCCAATTAAATACCTCCTTACACAATCGACGTCCTAGAAACAGATACAAAATGCAATAAGCATGCTTATGACCGTGTGAATCATTTGGTTCTGGAGCAGTGTTTGGATATTATATTACAGTGTGTTTTGACCGAAAATGCCCAACATAAAAAATGCAAAAATAGAAACAAAGGTTTCAACAGAAACATTTATATTTTCTGCCAGCCATCAAAGTCCAATTGCATTGCCATAAAACTAAACAAAATATCAACATCTTTGTCATGTAGACGTAGCTTATGCATGGCTCTGTTAATAAACAAGAACAAATTTTAGCACAAGGTATCGACAATCCTTAATTTTAAAACTTGAACGTTTAAAATATAGTCATTTGTGTTTTCTCGGTCGAGAAATCGCAACACAGGGCAGATTCCGATATTCACGCCGTTGGCATGTGTCTAGAACGCATGTGTATTTATTGTACCAGCTTGCAATATGAGGAAAAAAACATGAAAGTAAAAGTCGATTCTGTCCGTCGCAAGTGTCCGATTAACATAATATGTATGTTTTGCATACATCGTTATGACTTGAAATTCTGTTTATCAAACAACGTAAAGATGTTTTGTAACGCATCGTTTAATTGGCTATTAAAGTGGACATAATAAACACAACACTGTTACTCTAAGCCTAACTAAGCCTGTGTATCTGGTATCAATTGCATGCATGGAACGGACCGCACATTCGTTCTAATCTGTCTGTCTGTCTGTCTGTCTGTCAGTCTGTCTGCCTGCCCGTCCACCCGCCCGCCCGCCCGCCCGCCCGCCCGTCCGTCCGTCCGTCCGTCCGCCCGTCCGTCCGACCGTCCGTCCGTCCGTCTGTCTGTCTGTCTGTCTGTCTAGTTTGATAACTTTTGCAATATTGAACATACCAACTTGATATTTACCATGCATGTGTATCTCATGTAGCTGCTCATTTTAAGTGGGGAAAGGTCAAGGTCAAGGTCATCCTTCAAGGTCAAAGGTCAAATATCATTGTATTTTTCTTTCCTATAACTTTAACCTTCGTTAAATGTTTTTATCATAACTTGTTTAATATTGAACACAACAACATCATATTTGGCATGCATGTGTATCTCGTGGAGCTGCACATTTTGAGTGGTGAAAGGTCAAGGTCATCTTTCAAGGTCAAAGGTCAAAATAAATAAAAAATATCATTTCTCCATTCAATCTCTTACTTCTCGTGCAGCTGCACATTTTTTAGTGGTGAAAGGTCAATGTCAACCTTCAAGGTCAAAGATCATTGTATTTTTCTTTCCTATAACTTTAACCTTCGTTAAAGTTTTATCATAACTTTTTTAATATTGAACACAGCAATTTCATATTCGGCATGCATGGGTATCTCGTGGAGCTGCACATTTTGAGTGGTAAAAGGGCAAGGTCAAGGTAATCCTTCAAGGTCAAATGTCAAAAGTAAAAAAAAAATCATTTCTCCATTCAATCTTTTATTTACTTCTCGTTCAGCTGCACATTTTTATGCCCCCGGATCGAAAGATCGGGTGTATATCGTTTTTGGTCTGTCTGTCTGTCTGTCTGTCTGTCCGTCTGTCCGTCTGTCTATCTGTCCGTCCGTCCGTCCGTCTGTCATAAATTGTGTTTCCCAAAACTTTAAGATTGGTTAAAGTTTGATAACTTTTGCAATATTGAAGAAAGCTATTTCATATTTTAGATGCATGTGTATCCCACGGAGCTGCACATTTTGAGTGGTGAAAAGTCAAGGTCAAAGTTATCCTTCTAGGTCAAAGGTCAAATATTGTTGTATTTTTCTTTCCAAAAATTTTAACCTTCATTAAAGTTTGGTTATAACTTTTTGAATATTGAAGATAGCAACTTGATATTTGGCACGCATGTGTATCTCATGGAGCTCCACATTTTTGGTGGTGAAAGGTCAAGGTCGTCAAGGTCAAAGGTCAAATTTATGGCTTAAAGCGGCGCCTTCGGCGGCATTGTGTTTCTGACAAACACATATCTTGTTTAATATTGAACACAGCAACTTCATATTTGGCATGCATGTGTATCTCGTGGAGCTGCACATTTTGAGTGGTAAAAGGTCAAGGTCAAGGTCATCCTTCAAGGTCAAAAGTCAATAAAAAAATATATTCATTACTCCATTCAATCTCTTACTTACTTCTCGTGCAGCTGCACATTTTTAGTGGTGAGATGTCAAGGTCAACATTCAAGATCAAAGGTCAAATATCATTGTATTTTTCTTTCCTATAACTTTAACCTTCGTTAAAGTTTTATCATAACCTTTTTAATGCCCCCGGATCGAAAGATCCGTCTGTCATTCATTGTGTGTGTCCCAAAACTTTAACCTTGGTTAAAATTTTGCAATAACTTTTGCATTATTGAAGATAGCAACTTGATATTTGGCATGTATGTGTATCTCATAGAGCTGCACATTTTGAGTGGTGAAAGGTCAAGGTCAATGTCATCATTCAAGGTCAAAGGTCAAATATATGGCTTCAAAGTGGCGCAATAAGGGGCATTGTGCTTCTGACAAACATATTTCTGTTTGACAATGCAATTGGACTTTGATTGCTGTCAAATAGTTTAATCCATTTTTACTTGTATTTGATTTTGGTTATTGGCATTTTCGCTAAAAAAACGCAGTTTTATACTTTCCCAACACCGTTCCCTTCATACGGATTTAATAAATTAACCAATTATCGTATAATTTATAATTTGTGAAAATATAGAATAGACTGGCTTTCATTTTTTAAAAGCCTCGCATTATATGACTGATCTTTAGTTACAAACAACTCAATGTTCATGTAATCCTCCAGTTTACGTATTAAAGTAAAGTTTAAGTATTTACTTGATTAATTACCCTAAGCACTTTGATTTATCTTTATTGTTATGGATATTATCTGGAAGTTTTTTGTATATGACTGCTTATTCCTAAATACTCGTCAATCAATTATTTTATTGAGTATACATTCAATATCTTTATATGATATTATTTACTCAGTATCATATTATTTCTATTTCGTGAAATATTGATTTTTCGTTCAAGAATCTCGAAACATAAAGTATGGCTTCTCATCGGACAGTCGCCACCATCTGTTTGTTACTAGTTGCCCAAGTAACGCACATTCAAGCACCAATACCAGGTCTCCTCACTGCTATCGGTGCTGGTGCTGTCGGTTCATTCGGAGCGCTCGGAACGCTCGGTGCTGGTGCTGTCGCTTCACTCGGAGCGCTCGGAACGCTCTGTTCTGATGCTGTCGGTTCACTCGGAACGCTCGGTGCTGGTGCTGTCGGTTCACTTGGAACGCTCGGTGCTGGTGCTGTCGGTTCACTCGGAGCGCTCGGAACGCTCGATGCTGGTGCTGTCGGTTCACTCGAAACGCTCGGTGCTGGTGCAGTCGGTTCTCTGGGAACGCTCGGTGCTGGAGCGCTCGGTTCACTCGGAGCACTCGGTTCTAGTGCTATCGCAGGTTTTGGTGGTGTCGCTATGGGCGATGTCATTTCCGCCGCCGGAGGGGCAGTTTCGACTGGTACAAGCTATGCGGGATCGACGATTCAAACTCTCATGTCACTGCCCTACCCGGTAACAATGGGCAAGGAGATAGAAAACTGGACAAAGTTTGAGCTGATGAAACCGCAGTATACAGTTGTGCATGGAGTAATCACTACCCCTCCTAGCCCAGTTCGGCCGGGTCAAAAAGAGGCGATGGTGGCGCGAAAGTCTTCGTTTACGACTTCTGGTTCCTATGGCGTCGTGTCCTGGGAAATAGCAGGTAAATCTCGCCGGTTAGTCGTAATGTGGTCGGTGCCACTAAACACATTTCTACACGGTAATGTGTTAGCTGTCGGTATAACGAAGCAAAACGTAAACCATGATGGCGGATGGGCAAACCAGATGTACAACAGTGGAAGTAACGAAAGGCTAGGGTTTGAGAGGAAGGACTATTACCACGACATGCCGACCGTTCACTGGGAGGACTCTAACTTAGGATTGATGTTCTTTGCGACCATGAGCAATACACAACACGCACTTGTTGAAGTTACCTTCTCTGCAATGAATGAGAGCGACCTCGCAGATTCTATTCGGGACAACCTGGCAAAGAATCGAAAGAAAAGAAGTAGGCCTAGCCGACGCTTCATTAATGGAGGTATGTGTTTTTACACTTGCTTTCTATTTAACACAAAAGTAAATAAATGTTTTCTCGATATGTGGAAAATTGTGTGTATGTAACTTTGCATCATTTAATCATAACATAGTAAGTTTCGTTACTCTCATACATTTGTGCCCGGCTGTTTTCGGAAAAAAATCCGAGGTATTGTCATAGCCAGCTCGTCGTGTCGTATCGTCCGCCGTAGGCGTCGTGCTAAAACCTTAACATTGGCTCTTAAAGCAAAGTGCTTCCACCTACAACTTTGAAACTTCATATGCAGATGCACCTTGATTAGTTCTACACACCACAACCATTTTGGGTCACTAGGTCAAATGTCAAGGTCACTGTGACCTCCAAAAAATATTCTGACAAGCTTGCATTTATTAAAAACTGCACCCGCAGCCGAGCGTTGGCACCCGTTATGCGATGCTCTTGTTAAATGTTTGTACTGATACTATGCTATTTTGTGTTTTTTAGCCTGAGAAAACGTCCATTCGAGGTGTGGCACTGCTGATTACGACCAGGCTTCCATGATTACTTCAAGATTTCTGCACGGCTCAAAGTTCAAGTCCTTTCTTATGATATATATCTTTGTATTCCTTTAATTTTCCAATAATTTGTATAAGCATACACGAGTGAGTGCTTTTGTGTTTGAATTGCTTACTTTGTTTATGTTCACGTTTTATTTCACAAAACTAACTTTACACAACATATCAAACTTGTTGTCAATATTTAAATGGTTTAGAAATGGACGGAAGGAAAATGACATTTTCATTCCAAAACTGAACCAACAATTATATGCAGTCATTTGTGTACCCTAAATCGCTAAACGCAAAATAAACGGTCAATGACGTCGAAATGTAGTATCGAAAGAAGTGATAAGACACTAAGTTGCTTATCGTTGAGGACATTAAAGGGACTGTCCAACAGATTAAAGCGTCGCTCGACGCGAATCGATATTTCGGGAAACTACGAGGATTGCTTATATATCTAAAAAATACCTATACATTTAACGTGAGCGCGGATGGTCGAGTGGTTAAATCGGCAGACATATAACTCCAAGCTTCCATGAGTCTAGGGGTCAGTGGTTCGAGCCCTGTGGAAGTTAACGTTTTTTTCGTCTTTTTAAAAATTGTATTCTTATTTTTTACTGGAGATTTTTAGTTCAAATGTTTAAATTTATCAATATAAAGCATTTAAAGCAGTAAATGACAAGCTTTAATACATGCCATAATCTGTTGGACGACCCCTTAAAAAAAAACTAGTTTAACTTCACCTCTTAATTTGAAGGGTTAGGGATACCCGACAAACATTGGAGCATTCTTTTGTTTAAAGATAGGTAAGCACAAAATCGAAAGTAATATTTTTATCCAGCCATGCACCGTTTATAATAGTATGAGCTGCAAAGAAACTCGTGAAAATTGTACCATAAATAGTTTCATGACATTAACATTCCTGCAAAGCAATAAAATTTAATGATTCGGAAAAACACAACAAATCTTGAATGGGATCTTTACCGTAGGCTAGGCAAGCACGTGCGCTGAAAACAACACGTAGGTTAGTCAATTGAAATAATCATTTCCCCCTCACTTTTCACACAACAGTTGGCCGGACAACTTATAAAAAGATAAAATATAACTTACTTATGAAGCCATGATACTCGCACATTAATAATCATTTGTCATTTAAGGGTAGACTTTAATTAATGATTGTTTAAAAGTGTATCATTGCTTTCATGCATACAATTTACATGTTATGAGGCATAGTACACAAAGCAAATTCGAAAGCGATATTTACCATGGACAGATGACAAGGAATATCAAGGTTAATTATGCGTGTTCCCACCAGTTTATGCGACTTTGAACTGCAAAAAAAATTGATCGGTTGCAAAACACAGTATATATATTATATATTAAAAAAACTATAATTTCAACACTTAGGATATCATCGAACTTCCGTCCGCTGACTTACGAATCTTTTAGCATTTTTGATTTTAGCAAACGGCATATGTACCGTTCACGACAATTATTCGTTTTATTTTATATGTAGCATCATCTAGCGTACTTGTTCACCTAAGTCTTTTTGTCTGAAACTATTAATTTCTTTTCTTTCATTATTTTCATTTTTCAAATGTAAAAATCATTGGGATGTGTGGTTTCAGAAAATGAGATGTGTAAACTATTTCCCTTTTAAGTCTAGGTAAAACTTGTGATCCCCGGGTCATTATTTGACCAAGTTTGTAGACCCGTGGATGAAGCTACATACCAAATATGAAAATCTTAGACCTTACTGCTTCAGATAATAAGATTTTAAAAGGCATTATATGTGTAAATTATATGTAAAAGTGGTGATCCCTGGGCGATGCTATTTATTATAACCAGGGCCATCATTTCAACAAACTTTGAAGAGAACCTCTACTAGATGATTCGTACTAAATGTAGCCTTGTTTTAATGTCTTCCATATAAACTGTGCACTGATTATGCCACTGAATGACCGGGTGGGGGAGGGGGGATTTTCGACCTAAGTAGCAAGCTGTGCAGATGATCTAGAGATGTAAACTTAAAAGTGGTTATCACTGGCGCGATGCCAGTTTTGATAAAAGGTCCATTTTTTTATGTGAAACTTTGTATAATACAATGTTCTTCAAAATAATGCTACATACAGAATATGAAAGTCATTGTCTTTTCCGTCCCATACAAGATCCTTTTAAAGGTTTATAATACCGCTATATAAGGCAATATAAACTGGTGGCACGATCGTGGTCAGCTTTGAATTCATGATCATAATCTAAGCACGTTGTGTAGAGCACCTTAAGATGATGCTACAAACGTTATATGAAAGCCTAGGCTATGCAGTTTCAGACGTCATCAGTGATTTTTATACGATTCCATATAGAAATTAATGTACAACTGGCGGCCTCTGAGTGGAGTTGATTTTCACCCCGGGACATACTTTGAATACACTTTCTGGAAAACCTCTAGGTGATGCTACCAAAACAATATGAAACCCTAGGGTTTGGTGAAGATTGTTTACTAGACCATTATTCCCTATATGTAAAATTTCTTGACCCACGGGACGGAGCCATTTTGACCTTCGGGTCATAATTTGAACAAACTGTAGGACCTCTGGATGATGATACGAGAGAAATATGAAAGCAAGAGGTGTTTCAGTTTCCGTCAATTATATTTTAAATGCATTTCTAATAGTTGTCTAGAAATACTAATGTCCCTCGGGGTTTGGCCAGTTTTGACTTCAGTAGCATAATCTGAAACTTTGTACATGACCACAATGCAATTCTACAACAAATAACATTACATTTCTTGCGGCTTTGCGGTTACCGATTAGAAGATTGTTTAAGTTTCCGTTTTTTCAGTACAATGTGTAGTAGTAGTAGTAGTAGTAGTAGTAGTAGTAGTAGTAGTAGTAGTAGTAGTAGAAGTAGTAGTAGTAGTGTTGCTTACGCTGTAGCTTGTAGCTGTTTAAGCTGTTGTAGTAGTTGTAGAGGTAGTAATATTGCAGCTCATGTTGATGTTTCTGTTGCTGCTGCTGTTGTAAGTATTGTAGTTGTTGTAGACGTATTAACATTATTTTCAGCCCCATCATTATTGTTGTCATAACTCGCTTTTTCTGTCAGCTAGCGGCATGATAGGCCGGAAAACCAGCGATGACACGGCAGCTCACGAAGGGAATAAATCCGGCCCAAACGGAAGTAATGTCGATGAAGCGGAATCCGCAAATGCAAGTTGGTATTTTACCAATAGGGATAATCACTTTTTATAAATAAAAGTGATCGTATTTTAAGAATGTTGAAATAACTATTTATTCACTTTAGAGGCTTTGAGTCCGTAATCCATGTAATAATGCGCTTAAGGAGGAATGGGTGTATCGAGTTATAAAGGGTTCTACGTTAGGTATCATACTGTTTTAAACTTGTTTCGCAATATAAGCTTTTAAATGCCACCCATTAGATGCCATGCATAAATGGCCTTCTATTTCAATATTCGCCCGTGCATAACTAATACTATGGCATGACCGAGCCTTTAACCCATTAATGCCTAGTGGACTCTTCCATTCTTTTAAATTGGATCAATTTATTTCCAAAATTAGGGATGTCTAGTATATTTATTTCTATATTTAGAATATTTCTTACAGAGATTCCTTTATGCATACAGCGCAGACCCTGATGAGACGCCGCATCATGCGGCGTCTCATCTGGGTCTATGCTGTTTGCCAAGGCCTTTTTTTCTAGACGCTAGGCATACATGGGTTAAGTAATGTTTGTTCTAATGTTCTTTTTATACAAAAGATTGGTTCCCATTACTTATGACTTTTCAAGTGACCTTCATAATTATGAAATAAACGGTGTGTTAGCTTACCGCGTACACGAACTGATATTAGTGGTAAAAAACATTATTTCTTTTGTATTTGAATGTAACGATTTACATAATTGTAAAAAGACATCAATATCAAACTTTAGAACTATACGTTTTTGTCAAATTGCTATTCTGTAAATATATGTATTTACTTAAATATATGTTATATTTATTTTAATCTAAAATATTCTATAGATTTAAGAAAAGTATATGAAAATGTTGATCTCACATCCGTTCAAAAGCACATTTTCACGTAGTTTTTTTTAAAATGTTTGTATTTGAATGTTTTAACTTTTCCCATATTGTGTAACTTGGACATAATTATTTTGATTGATTGTGTCGTTGCCCCTCTTTAGTTCGTTATTTCGTTTCCACAAATTATTAAATTTACCATGTACCGGTATCGTATTGAATACGCGGCTTTTAGTCGCTTAAAACGCTTTAATGAGCCTTTTGATAACAAAAACTGTTATTGAAATAGTTCAAATAATTGTATTATTGTTATATATGCTGTTTAATAAATGACCTACACACACCAATTTAAAACAGGGACCTATACATTTTTTTAAATACAATTACAAGTTTTAATGTTGAAACCTATTGCACTAACATCACTTCGTTATGCCAATCAATGCATCCTAAACAGATTAATACAAATCACACCGTGTGAGGCTAAATTAACACATACATCGAATGATAAGAACAAGCAACCGACTTGCGAAATCCAAAAACAGTATTAATAATTGGTCCAAGTTTCGTATAATGAGAAACCAGACAAAAACATTAATTTTCAGCTATAGAACAGTACTACGACAGTTTAAGCGAAAGACTTAAAGAAATTAATAACACGGCTAAGGCCTAATGGAAAATTCTCGTGTCTTTTAACAACAAACCTAAAAAATAACATAAATATTCCACTCATAAATCCAGTCGACAATTCCACTGTTACTGACTGTATTGAGAAGGCGAACATTCTTAATAAATTCAGTCATAGTCAATCAACTACTTCTATAGAACACCGGATCTCACTTTTGCACCAATTTCTCACTCGCTAAAGACTTTAATTATTAAACCTTCTGATGTCCATGATATACTAGAGTCACTTTCAGTTGACAAAGCATAAGGGCCTGGCGGTATAAGTCACTGGTGGTTAGCGTGTGGCTATGATATTAATTAGTGAAAACATCATTTTGAATGATAAATAATCATATTATAACGAAAAATCAACTTTTCTGAAGAAAAAAAATCACTATCAAATATATATATATAAATTTGATGGTGAATTTTTTTTCCAGAAAAGTTGATTTTTCGTTATAATATGATTATCAACTTTTCTGAAAAAAAAAGTTCACTATCAAATTTATATATATATATATATATATATATATATATATATATATATATATATATATATATTATATATATATATATATATATATATATATATATATATATATATATATATATATTTATATATATTATATATTTGTGCGATGTTCTACAAAAATCAGTACAAACGAGGAAAATTCACATTTTCGTTTTTTTGTCATTTTTTAAAAGATGAATGCAAGCATAAGTCAAATCCAAAGTTTTAGGTTTCTAACTATAATAGTTTTTGGAAATATTGAGTTTTGAACACATGCATCCTTTATACGATCTTATAACTAAATAATGGTTTTCTATATCAATTGACATTGACAACAAACTCTTTTGTAAATATAGTATACATGCATTTACTGTATAGCATTCACACATAGATTCAATGCATTAGTAGAACTGGCCATGTTTTCACATTTTATGTTCAAACAAAAACAAACATTTGAACACAGTGGTTGCTATGGTAACGAATTTACATAAAATAGATTATTTTCATTAAAATTGTCTAAATATCAGGAAAAAACATAATATTTACGTTTTTGTCACTTATATGATAAAACTGCTTACATTCAATGATCTTTGTTTCAACATGATATTTATTTAATACATAGTAACAAAAAGAATCTAAGAAAATAGGTTGAGTTATAGTGCAACATATCCTTTTTTTAGAAAAGATCCACATATTTTACAGTGTATTTATTTCAATCCATTAAAGACTTCGCCCAACGTAAACATCATACATGGAATTTAAAAGTGCCATACATATATGCTGGTAAAAAAGTTAATGTTCAGACATTTTGATGATGGTAATCATGGTTACCAAGGCAACAAAAAGATAGAATATCGATTTTTACTGTTTTGAACAGCAAAAACACCTTATTTTATCAGTAAATCCTATCGTATACATATCAAACATGAAAATGAACAACATTATTTGACAAAACAATTTAGCTACAATTTGTTTACGAAACCCACAAGGTAAAACCTCCATAAATAAACAAAAATAATGACATGTACTTCTAATTCAGAACAAACAAAGATGAACATGTATTCATTTAAAGGCATTAAAAGGTACCTTCTATAAATCAGTTAAAATAAACATAATAACATATTCATATAAATCGAATTAATTAGATCAACAAAGAAGTTAATGCCAAAATAATGTTTCCATAGCAACCAACAATCTTATTTTACATGTAAATGGGTTTCACAATCATGTGTATGATGAGCTACATCAACAAAAGTTATATATACCCGCCTGTCATAATAAATGAACACACATGATGAGTGGTTTATTTATATGGCTAAATGTTTTGACAAACTTTATAAAACATGTTTCAAGACATGAAAAGTTCACCAATGAACAGTTTATATGGTAAACAATAACATATAATTTGGTAATCAAAACAAATAATCTAAGACTTTTTGACAAACAGGATCACACAATTTTCAACCTTAACAGGGTTCGCACAGACCTTAAAAAGTGCTTGAAAATAAAGATTTACCTTGAAAAGTACTTTAAAAATATGGAGTGCTTAAAAATGCTTATTTTTTACCATAGCCTTAAAACATGCTTAGAATGTGCTTGAATTCGGCTCCAGACTGCTTGACAATTGAAATCTTTAATTTCTATGCCATTTGAAAGATCGATATAAATCATTTTAGTTTCTTTAAAGGGGGCATGAGGCGCATTGTGGATTAAACATAACAGGCTGTAAATGAAAATTGACGAATCCAGTTTTAACCAGTCTCGCCAGTGAAGGAACCACCCTATTGTTCATCGTAGACGTTTGTTATCGCCCGGCAGCGAATCATATTTTGCGCTGTATGTACAACTATAGCCGGAAATATCCTGATCGATTATATTGGTTTGTGGGAAATCTGCGCGAAAAACAAAATAAATTGACCAGAAAACAAAAGGCAACACTTTTTATACGAAACAATAGCAACGCACATTGTTTTTTTTCTTCGATGAGCGACATGATTCACTTTAGTTTTTCTTTTTCTTTATTACATATATCTCGGAACAAATACTTCAATCTTAAAAATGAATGCATAACCCCTTCCTCTGCATGTTCTCTGCAAAAGACGAAATCTTAAGAAAAATACAGCATAGTTATACCATTGCACATCGATGTACTGCAACTTCATGAGAATGTTTGCTATTGTTAAACAATGTTTGCTTCATGGGGATTCATGATGAAATTTACCTTTCAGGTGTTTCCAAATACGAGTGCATGAGATATTATCAACTTAGCTATCTTGTTCAAGTCACCGTTGTTGTGTTTGCTTATTAGTTTTATACGTGTGTTCAATAACTCTTTGTGTCAAGCTTGGGCATGAAACAACAATTCAGCAAATAATTTGATTGACACGCAGTCGCTTTAGTAATTTTACGCTGATTCTGGTTATCTTTTTCTGCAGGTAGACTTATCTTGAGACCAGTTATGACGCAGATCAAACATGGTCTATTGTCCAAAGATCATTATGTCGTTAACGTGGGCAAAGATCATGTTTTTCTTTCCATGATGCACATTTTACGAGATAACGATGATAAGTGTCACATGGGAAGGTGACAACTCAACCTGTTTGACTGTTGATTGTGTGAAGCCCGAATTTTTAAATGTGATAAAGCCTCGTTTGATGGACTCATATTAGCCTGGGTGTATTTTAGTTACCTGATTCCTGTGTTCGTGATTACCCTTTTTTATGTGCTCTAATATGAACATTCTTTGTCAACATGATGACCTACCTAATTACAGTATGTTTTACATGGTCAGTTATAAAACATAGTTAAAAGTAATTGATTTTTGCTAATCAAAATAACCAATTGGTATACTTGAATTTCATGTAATTTTGCTATTAATTTTTCACACATTTTCACCAGTCAGTATACATATTGTAATTCTAATATCTAGTCATTTTAACCACTAGTTTATTAAATCATTGTCTTTAATTTCAAAATATAATGATAAAGAAACCATATAATCACAGTTTGGGCATCATGTGTGCTCATGTAGTGCCTTAGTCATTTGTTGATTGGGGCTTTGAGATTCATTTGAATTTATGATAAATCATTGACATCATGAAAACGGGATAAAATGCGTGTGTCGTTAGGAAAAGGTTTTAAAAGCTTACAAGTTTTATTGCACTTGTATTTGTTCAATAAACAAAGTTTAAAATGGATGGATGGGTGGACGGGGGATGGTATAGGATGGTTTGATGGTTGGATGGATGGATAGATTTGGGTGGGTTTCGGATGAATGGGTGATTGGAAAGAGGGAGGGACAAACGACTTGACTTACAGACATACTGACATCTACTTGATAAGCTTTTATAATGGTTCACTTAAAAATTTGTCTAAAGATATACAAAAAACAACAATTTAACTATATATGAACACGAACAGTTATTTAAAATTATTAATACTCCGTTAAATTATTGGCTTTATGATTTTTACTAATATATAAAAAAAAATTTTTTTTATAAACACAGCCACTTGTTTTTAGCTCATGAAAGCACAATATGCACATGCTGAGCATCTAATTTGCCTTTTGTCCGTCGCTCGTTGTGCGTCATCTATCGTCAATTTATCCTGTTAACACTCTAGAGGCCACATTTATTTCCAATATTCATGAAACTTGGTCGGACGATTTGTCTCAATGATGGCTCGGCCGAATTCAACGATGGGTCATGTGAGGTCAAAAAAATAGGTCAATGGGTCAAATTAAAGAAAAAGCTTGTTTACACTCTAGAAGCCATTTTTTCCAATGTTAATGAAATTTTGTATAAACATTTGTTCTTATAGGATCGCTATTGAGTTTGAAAACGGTTCTGGCCCAAAAACATGGAAACCAAGGGGCGGGCAGTTTGCTTTATACGGCAATAGTGAAACATTGTTAGCACTCTAGAAGTCACATTTTTGATCCCATCATGATGAAATTTACTCAGAACATGTATTATCATCATATGTCGGCCGAGTTCGAAAATGGTTCCGTCAGTGGAAAAACATGGCTACTAGTGGGTGTGGCAGTTTTTCTAAAAAGGCTTTAGTGAAAACTTGTTTAATCTCTAGGAGTCACATTTTAGTTTAATCTACATGACTCTTTCAACGGCAACTTTTATGAATAAATCTGTGTGTCATTGTACGAGAACTTTGTGACCTTTCTCAAAACAGATTATACCAATGGGATAAGTGCCTTTATCAAATTTGAAGGGTTTGGGTTTCTCTTATGGGTCACATAACCCCAAACCGGAAATCCTGTTTGCAGGGTTACATGCAGTCAACTTGATACTAAGCACACATTATTCAGCGCATGCTGCCTAGGATTTGTAAAATACGTTGCAAATGGTGTGTTTTGGTGTAAAATTGAAGGTATATATGTACGCAATAAGAAAAAAAGTCATGTTTGTGCTCTACTTTTTCTGTTGATGGTTTCCGGCTTTGAAAGTAGGTCATACTATTTGAGCCCAAATTGGCCGCCTCCACAGGTGTCAAAACCGGTGTGCCGAAAAGGTAAATATTTTTGAGTTATGACGTATAGAATTTAATGACATGCATGTGTTCAAAAGATTATGCATTTATCTTTCCAATGATGTATTATGATAAAGTGACTTATCGCTTGATCATGGTAAAAGATGATATCGAACTTCAACTATTTTATATGTAATATAGAAGGAAATTAATTGCGTATGCGTAACCTTTTAGATGAGGTCGCTCAACAAAGCAACGGTTACTTCCAACCAATTAAAAAATTATAAGTGTACATTGTCGATCAGAGCTCGGGGGCATTTCATTCTTCGAAAACATGCATATATCTCAAGTTTCAATATGTTTTCATAATATAGTTATAATTGTATTTCCATTTTTATAACGCCACGCTTCAATCACGCGTAGCTCAAAATAACGTCGACCGCGTTTGTACGGATTTCTGCTGACGACGTCACACACACACACATATATATATATATATATATATATATATATATATATATATATATATATATATATATATATATATATATATATATATATATATATATTTGAATAAATATATATATTTGATAGTGAATTTTGTTTTTCAGAAAAGTTGATTTTTCATAATAATAAGATTTTTTATCATTTAAAATGATGTTTGCACTAATTAATACCATAGTCACACGCTAACCACCTGTGGTATAAGTAACCATATTTTAAAAGAATATCGAGCCGAACTATCCACTCCTTTCTGTGACTTCTTTAACTAAGCACACGTATACAGCCAAACTGTTGGAAAAGAAGCAAAATTAATGTCACTGACGTTTTTCAAAATGGTGATCCGAAAGTAGTGAGTAACGACCGACCATTTTCACTACTTAACACGATGGACAAGGTTTGAATAAAAAGTTTTTAAACATGTTTACAATCTCCTTGTTAGTAATAAAATACTCACCTCATTTTAGTCTGGATTTTTACCAAGTGACTCAACAACCCCCACATACTTGTTATATATAGCTTGCTATAGTCTAAATGATTAGACGTAATCTACCGATTACGTCTAAACTGTTAACGTTTTCCTATAACAAATTGATTTCAACTTGATATACTTCAGTTTTTCTTGTTAAATCTTTGCTAATGCATAAAATTATCATTAATTAGACATAAATATGAGCGATTACCTCTTAAATGTGTAAATATTGTGATTGTTTTCGTCGCGTAAGATGACAAATAATGACAAATAATAATGCAACAGTCGGAACATGTTTTGTTACTGAATGTCTTCAATTTAAATGCGTTAAAAAAACGAAATAACTAAACGACTACATCATACGAAAACATTCTGGTGGGTCACAACTGTGTGCGCATTCTAGAAAATTATTTCAGTTTCGTACAATTATTTGATTCGAATTCGAAAAAAAAAGAAAAAATCTGGAAAAAACTGTGTTAATAACTGTAACAATTTACTTCAGGAGGAACGCTTAATAGCTGTGTATTGTATATTGTGTTATCTTAATAAACCGCGCTAAGACTGAGGCGCGAACTGAATGATCTTTTTAAATAGTGAGAACTAAAAAGCCCGTTATGTATGAACAATATGTCCTTATTGTTATTGTCTTCGTATTATCCATGGCATCAGCGGATCAAAACGGTGTCATAGGAAGTGGCCGCGTTATTAGGGACTACTTTATCAAGGCGGTGAAAGTCGACTGGGACTATCTTCCGCTGCAGATGAACGTGGTGGATTCATACGACACGTTTGTATCTTAATATTTATATAGAAAATTGAAAATCAATTTTTACGGCTTGAAATTCAGTTAAGCATCTTGTCAAAACCCCAAGCATGCACTTTTCCCGCTCATTAAGATTAATACCTGCAAGTATTTCAAATCGTCTGATCGGTTGTCCTGTTTGCAGATACCCGAAACGTTATGTACAATATTTTAACCACAAAAAGCGAAACGGTCATTATATTTGTTTATTAACTTTCAATATCTTTCAATAATTTGTCTCATACTTTCAACGGTACATACAGAGAAAATTAAAACAAATAATTAAGTGTTATATATGTGATGCTTACTTAAGTGATATTGCAGCTGTTGACGCGAATGATGCTTGTCCGGTCGTAATAACGACGAGTCTCTATTCCGCTCCTTTACGCTACTCGTGAACCTATTATTGTCTCTGATTTCGTGTAATGGAATTCGATAATCCTCAAATTTTCTCAATTTCCGCGAGACGATTTTACGCAATCAACTTATTTGATACAAACTCTCAGCACACCACATTTTCAAAATATGAAACGCTTTTGTCTGGTAGATACTGGCACGACACGCTCCTGCGCCGGAACAATCGCGTGGGCAGCAAATACTGGAAGTACGTGTACAGGCGATTCACCGACGACACCTTCACAACCGAGATCACCACCCCAAAATCATTCGGCATTGTCGGCCCCTTGTTGAGGGGAGAGGTCGGCGACACTATCCGTGTCCACTTCCGGAACAACGTTTCGGTCCCGCTCTCTGTGCATCCGCATGGGGTTCAGTACACGAAGTTGAATGAAGGTGTGTATAACTGGGCATGCGTTTTTCTGTCATAAGTATTTTATTATAGTCACACATTAAGGGACAGTTTTGAGGTTATCAACTAGTTTTTAGCGATACACGTGCTCTTTAAAGCTAAATATTCTGTTTTAAGTTTAAACTTTACTGTATCTTTATTGATATAGCTACTTATTACATTTTGTCATACCTTATGCAAAAAATATGTCTGTATAAGTCAACGATACGTATCCGAAATCCGTTGAGAAAAGTTCTCATAAAGAACGCAAAAAGTATTTGCGAATCTGAACACAGGCTAGAAAAATATAGTTTTAAATGCCGATGAACGAATACTATTAAACCGATTTTAATCGAAGTAAGTTTATAAAGTGCAAATCGCACACGTGTTTCCTGCTTTGTCGTACTGACATGCTAAGTTCGTAAAATACTATAGAGAAAATCATGAGTGTATGGACTGGTCAATACTTTCTTAAATTTGGACCGCGCGTACAAAACATATTGACGTATGCCATCAATGCGAACAAGTTGTACTGTGCGGTAGCGCTTTAGTGTAATTCGATGTAGATATTGATTTTTGTTTAAATGATACATTTATTGTCATCAAATATTAGTTCAAGTTTTTTTAATATAACATTTTTTAATATAACATTTTATGTGGAACTTTTTTCAAAATGTGAATATAGTTTATATTAGAAAAAAAGGCTTGAACAGTTGTTGTCAATGTGGCGAAGTTTTTAAATAGCTTGTTCGTTAGTATCCTTTCCATTATTATCAAGGTGCCCTCTATCAGGACAACACCAGCCAGAGGAACAAGGCGGACGAGAGCGTCGGTCCCGGAGGTAGCTACGTGTACACGTGGGAGGTCACTTCTGGTTTCGCGCCACGTGACGGCGACCCCAATTGCATCCCGTTCGGGTACCACTCTCATGTAAACGCGGAAAAAGAAACGAACGCAGGCCTATTGGGACTTTTGGTCATATGTAGATCGGGTAATTTCACGTCTATTTGAGTATAGTTATTTTCGATATCGGTTGATCTTAGGACGATAATTATTTGTTTGGAAGTTTGTTTTCTGCGTGTCAGGGATGCTGAACCTGTAAAATAAAAGCTGTCATAAAAGATTTATTTCCAAATTAAGTTTATTACAAATAACTTTTGATAAATGATTTATGTTATCTTAAAACTGGAGAGTTTTATTTTATATTTATCTGATCTTTCAAAATATTTTATGCAAGTCGAGATGTCACTACGTTACAGCCATCTGTATACGGTCATTTGACGTTTCTACACTCTTGTGGAGGAATATTGGTTCATGGATTTGATATCCAAAGCCGTGATTTTAATCTTGATCTTGGCGTTCGACCAGGTATTCTGACACCCCTTGGCGTGCGCTCCGACGTAGATAGGGAGCTCGTCCTATATTTTGACTCTATCGATGAGGGCAAATCATGGTTGGTTCATGAGAACCTAGAACGTTGCGGCGACCCCGCTGAATGCAAGCGTCTGGCCGACGCGGGCGATCCGGATTTTGAGGAAAGCTTGAAGAAGGATTCCATTAACGGTATGTTGTAACTTTGTCATTTTGAAATCATACTTGTTCTGTTCTAAGTCAAGTTTAAAACATGATATCGTCGCTTACAACACGAAAAGTCAAAAGGCGTCAACTGTTTTTTATTTCAACGTCGGTTAGTCGTTTATGGTTTGTTTTAAAATCTGAATAGGAGCTTTTTCATTGTTTATGTTAGGTAAACCTTTGTCACAACATGTCGTCCGTTTTTTGTACGATCGTTAAGTGCATGCGCACTGAATTACATGATGTAATTATATACGCATGTTCTGTAAGTACGAGACGATGTCATCCTCCTATTAATGTTTAATTAAATCAGACTGATACGTTACCTTGGTCAATCACTGAATTGTTTCAGTAAATTCTGCTATCCATCTTCATTTCCTTTACACAATAAGCACACACTGTGTAGATGACACTAAATCCAATGCCCATATGGTCCCATTGCAAATTGACCAACTTCCAACCCTTTTTTCGCCTATTCGTTATATCTGATTGCGCGAACTTATCAATTGAAAGATATCGACAAACGCAATAAAATGATATGTGATGTAACTTCTTTCGCCTCAATACAGATACCTTCACAAGCCCACTACCTTGAGAAACGCGCCCTCAAACATTCGTCTTGAGCGCAGTCCCCTCATGAAATTCACCAACCACTTTCAGACACAAATAATTACCACAAAATGATTGTCTGCGATTGCTTAATGGATTTTATTCCAGAAGAGAAAAGGAACAATTAAGAAATAGACACTACTTTCGAAATGGACGACGAAGGGGTACACAATGATTAAGTGGAATGAAGTATTCAATTACGTTTTTCGTAATAATTGATGATGCTGAGGAAAATGATTACTTTTTTCGGTTGACGCTATACAACTAATGTAACCAGTTTTCGCCGATCCTCGAAACACCTCGTGGGCTCGTTTATGTCATAACATTTGAGTCAATACATCAATCCAAAACCAGTGAGGAATATATTATGTTCTTTTAGTCGTCGGGACAGTTTACTTGATCTTCATCACACTTTGATAAATAGTTTTTGTGAGAATGGCTTGGCTAAAAAGGATGATCAACCAATCGTCCAAGGGAAGTAAGAGCAATTCAATTGTATTTATCGGAATTTAACCGATTCAAACAGTTTTCTCCAATTATTTTCATTTTACCATTTTTACTCGATTATTGTTTACTTAATTTTAGTAATTATGAAACGCAATTCTCAATAAACGCTTCGCTATCAAACAAGGTTCTACCATTGGCGTCGATTTAAATAAGGATTATTTCGCTACTCTACAAATCATTCAGCTCTACTTCATCTATCACTGATTCTTAACCGCTTTGATTGCTACAATGAATACTGCGTCTTGTTTTACGACGGTTGTAGGGGATAAGTTTTGTAATTCAAAACTTTTCTTAAAGAAACTACTTATTTTCCCTTTAGGCAGCAGGTCCGTAAATCGGTAAATTTATGCTTTTTGCTTCCACTCTTACCTTACTTGCTTTAAAGGGGCCTTTTCACAGATTTTGGCATGTATTGAAGTTTGTCATGTAATGCTTTATATGTTGATAAATGTAAACATTTGATCTAAAAAGCTCCAGTAAAAAAATAAATAATAAAAATAAAGAAAGAAAATAAGTAACCCTCAACTGGGCTCGAACCACTGAACCCTGGAGTAAATGTCTATCGCTTAAACCACTCGGCAATCCGTGCTCGTACAATGAGTGATATATTTTATACTTTATATAAGCAATCCTAGTAGTATCACAAAATATAACGACAATAACAGAACTTTCAAAATTATTTTATCGATTCGCGTTGTAGCGCTTTATAATTTTCAGGTTTTTAAATCATCAAAAGATGCATATAATGGATATTTAAGAGCATGGTAAATGTTCAGTATTACTGGTTCCTCACAAATATCATAACTAAACGAAATTTTGAGAATCTGAATCATTTTTTTTTTAATTTTGTCAATTTACCAAAACGTGAAAAGGCTCATTTAAATGTCGTTTTCTCAAAAACTGTATTCAGTTGTTGTTGTTTTTTATTGTCAGGCTATATGTATGGCAATTTACCGGAACTAACTGTCTGCGCCGGCGACCGTGTGGCCTGGTACATCTTTTCACTCAGCGCGGAGCTACATCCGGTAAACATCCTCGGACAGACTTTCCTTGAGAGCGGTCAAAGGTAGAACGTTTATATATATATATATATATATATATATATATATATATATATATATATATATATATATATATATATATATATATATATGTATGCATATTTAATGGTTGAAGTTGTTGTTTTTGCGTTGGTGGTGGCATACAGTAGTGAGGATGAACATGCGACGCTGATATCATTGGTTGTTGTTGATGTGGTAGTTGTGGTGGACTTGGTGCACGCCGGGTATGCGAATACTTCGTTTACGGATGGCACTTCACATACAGAGAACAACAAACGCCACGCGCGAGAGGTGAGTTCTTCAGCTTTTTTGTATTTATGTTCTATTTATTTGGTTTTTAGACACAGAACATTGTTTGGGTGATTAATGGTATAGCACTTCGTATTGCGAAGAAAGAAATTCTCGAAAAACGGTGAATTATTTTTAGAAAAAACGATAAAAGTCCATCGATAATCAGCATGAATTGAATGATCAGTACATATTTAAACAAAATAAACATACTTGGAAATAAATCAAGAACGTGCTTACAATTCGAAATAAAAGATCAATATATCCAGTAATGTTACAACATGTTACATTTTAGTTTACTAATGTATTTGATAAAATTCAAATGTTTTAAGAGTCGCATGCACATTTTTCATCTGCACTTCGTTTACCGATCATCTAAAAAACAATGGCACTTCGTTTCCCGACATCTAGACACTTTTTTTCCAGATATAACACACTCGTTTTTTGTGAATCAAAAATGCAGAATTCGCTGTGGAATACTGTTAAAGTAAGCAGGCAATAAATAAAAATGTATGTACTAAGTACGCAAATAAAAAACGAATTACCGAAGCATGTTCTTATCCCTTTGAAATATGATTATGATTTGGTATAAATGTGAAAGATAAATGTTAAACAAATTGGATATGTCTAATGAGTAAAATCTATATGACCATATATTTTAAATTACGTTCTAAGCGGTTGATCTAAAGCATTTATCTTTATGTCCAAATGAAGGTACTAAGGCTATTTACTTATATATTAGATAGCATGTCATGAATAATCACTCTGCTTAAACTGCCTCTCAGAGATTAATATCAGCAGCGATGCAGGTTCGAAATTCTATTGGAACTTTTTGGCTCAATGCCAATAAACGAAAATAGCAATAAAAGAACGGGCGGGGTTGATATAATCACACGACAGTGGTGTAAAAATTATGCATATCCGTCTTTGTTTTTAATATAAACACAACACATGCTGCATATGAAGTTCTATCCAATATAGCACCCTAAACTTCGTTTGTGGGGGTATACTAAGTACTGACTCCATAATATGACATTTAAACATTTTATGTACGCATTCCTTTTTTCCATAATCAGTTGTTTTTACGATTTAATTTTAACCGTGATTCTTAAAACTCAACCTATACAGTGATTTAGGGTCAGGTGAATCGCACTTCGAGCAAACGTTAGCGTTGCGTAAAGTGCTCCCTATAAGCATGGCTCAAAATTAAGGGAGTTTTACCATTCTCTTTTTAATTGTGTTGCTACGCATAAGTATCGTCTTGATGATGCGATTCAAATAAGCACAACCGACAAAGGAATTTATGAAGGACAAATGTGTATTTGCCTCATAAAGACCCCTTCACTACCGTTATCTAGAGCCCTGCTATAAGTAAAATTAAACACGATTGTGTTGATCCGCATTATCCGTACACATTTATTTAATAATAAATATTATCTTATTTGAAAATTGCAATTATAATATACATAGTATAAATTAATAGTAATGTGTTTTTTGAAAAATATATTTTCAAAATGTTTCGTATGAATAGCCATAATATAAATAAATGCATTTAAGATAGAAGATAAAACTCAGTTATAAGAGTGCCCGCTTTGTTGAAAGTCTCCGTAATCTGAAGTGCCCTTTATCGGTAAACAAAGTGGCTGCAACTTTATGTATGCCACCTTTTACAACATGCACTATCTTTGTTTATATTTCATTGAATGCTATCAAAATTTCAGTATTTGAAGCACAGTGATTACTCTACATGCTGGAATAGCAAACAATTTCTTGCAATAATTCTAAGTAGTTTTATTTTGTTAAAATGTTTACTGTTCATTCAGTTTATGCTGTTTTCCGATCGAATTTTCTATTTTTTTGGGCAAAACTGTACCATTCTTCCGTGAAATTGTGTATTCCCAATACAAAAGGATACACCATTTATCAACTCGACCATGTGTCTTGTCTTAAAAACTAGTCTTTAGGATATAACTTTAAATAAAACAGAGGAACTTACCTCTAGCGCGTGGCGTTTGTTGTTCTCTGTTAGTGAAGTGCCATCCGTAAACGAAGTATTCGCATACCCGGCGTGTGGTGGTAGTCATGGTAGTCGTAATGGTTATTGTTGCGATTGTTGTCATTGCGGGGTATGCGAATGTAGTAAGTTGTTGTGGTGAAAATTACGATTGTGATTTCCATGTCTGCAGCGGTTTTGATAGTAGCAAAGCTTATCATTGTGGCAATGGTTGTGGTAATAGTTACTGAAGTGATGAAGACGTCAGAGGTGCGGTGGTTGTTGTGATGGTTGATGGTTGAAGAGCTGGTTGTGATTAAAACTTTGGTCGGGATGATCGCTTCGTTGTATATAATATGATGATATACGTATGAAATGGATTGGCTAAACTGGTGTTTGTATTCGTGGAGATGACGATTTCGGCAGTTGATGTTTTTGAGGTATTCGTGGTTGATGTAATGGTAGTAAACATATTTGTTGTCGGGACGATTATGATGGTGATGCTGGTGGTGGTTTCTAGAGTTAAGAGCGGTGGTGCTTCTGGCGAAATTAGTATTTCGATTCAGCGATTGCATAGATAGATTTTACTACTGATCCAAGCGGTTTAGGTTTTCGTAATTGGTGGTGTTTATGATGGTGCTGTTGATGCCGGCTCACGAGTTAGCGGTAGGAAAGGCGGCGATAGCTGTTGATGCCGGCTCACGAGTAAGCGGTAGTACAGGCGGCGATATCTGTTGATGCCGGATCAGGAGTGTTAGCGGAAGTACAGGCGGCGATAGCTGTTGATGCCGGATCACGAGTTAGCGGAAGTACAGGCGGCGATAGCTGTTGATGCCGGATCACGAGTTAGCGGAAGTACAGGCGACGATAGCTGTTGATGCCGGCTCACGAGTTTGCGGTAGTACAGGCGGCGATAGCTGTTGATGCCGGATCACGAGTAAGCGGTAGTACAGGCGGCGATAGCTGTTGAAGCCGGATCACGAGTTAGCGGAAGTACAGACGGCGATAGCTGTTGATGCCGGCTCACGAGTTAGCGGTAGTACAGGCGGCGAAAGCTGTTGTTGCCGGCCCACGAGTTAGCGATAGTACAGGCGGCGCTAGCTGTTGATGCCGGCTCACGAGTTAGCGGTAGTATAGGGGGCGATAGCTGTTGATGCCGGCTCACGAGTAAGCGGAAGTACAGGCGGCGATAGTTGTTGATGCCGGCTCACGAGTTAGCGGTAGTACAGGGGGCGATAGCTGTTGATGCCGGCTCTAGAGTAAGCGGAAGTACAGGCGGCGATAGCTATTGATGCCGCCTTACGAGTTAGCGGTAGTACAGGCGGCGATAGCTGTTGGTGCCGACTCACGAGTAAGCGGTAGTAAAGGCGGCGATAGCTGCTGATGCCGGCTCACGAGTTAGCGGTAGTAAAGGCGGCGATAGCTGCTGATGCCGGCTCACGAGTTAGCGGTAGTAAAGGCGGCGAAAGCTGCTGATGCCGGCTCACGAGTTAGCGGTAGTAAAGGCGGCGATAGCTGCTGATGCCGGTTCACGAGTTTGCGGTAGTACAGGGGAGCGATAGCTGCTGATGCCGGCTCACGAGTTAGCGGTAGTACCGGCGGCGATAGCTGTTGATGCCGGCTCACGAGTTAGCGGTAGTACAGGGAGCGATAGCTGTTGGTGCCGGCTCACTAGTAAGCGGCAGTACAGGCGGCGATAGCTGTTGATGCCGGCTCACGAGTTAGCGGTAGTACAGGCGGCGATAGCTGTTGGTGCCGGCTCACGAGTTAGCGGTAGTAAAGGCTTCGATAGCTGTTGATGCCGGCTCACGAGTTAGCGGTAGTAAAGGCCTCGATAGCTGTTGGTGCCGGATCACGAGTTAGCGGTAGTACAGGCGGCGATAGCTGTTGATGCCGGCTAACGAGTTAGCGGTAGTACAGGCGGCGATAGCTGCTGATGCCGGCTCACGAGTTAGCGGTAGTACAAGCGGCGATATCTGTTGATGCCGGATCACGAGTTAGCAGTAGTACAGGCGGCGATAGCTGTTGATGCCGGCTCACGAGTTAGCGGTAGTACAGGCGGCGATATCTTTTGATGCCGGCTCACAAGTTAGCGGTAGTACAGGCGGCGATATCTGTTGATGCCGGATCTCGAGTTAGCAGTAGTACAGGCGGCGATAGCTGTTGATGCCGGCTCACGAGTTAGCGGTAGTACAGGCGGCGATATCTGTTGATGAAGGCTCACGAGTTAGCGGTAGTACATGCGGCGATAGCTGTTGATGCCGGCTCACGAGTTAGCGGAAGTACAGAAGGCGATAGCTGTTGGTGCCGGCTCACGAGTAAGCGGTAGTGCAGGCGGCGATATCTGTTGATGCCGGCTCACGAGTTAGCGGTAGTACAGGCGGCGATAGCTGTTGATGCCGGCTCACGAGTTAGCGGTAGTACAGGCGGCGATAGCTGTTGATTCCGGCTCGCGAGTTAGCGGTAGTACAGGCGGCGATTGCTCCTGATGCCGGCTCACGAGTTACCGGTAGTACAAGCGGCGATATCTGTTGATGCCGGCTCACGAGTTAGCGGTAGTACAGGCGGCGATAGCTGTTGGTGCCGGCTCACTAGTTAGCGGTAGTAAAGGCCTCGATAGCTGTTGATGCCGGCCCACGAGTTAGCGGTAGTACAGGCCGCGATATCTGTTGATGCCGGCTCACGAGTTAGAGGTAGTAAAGGCGGCGATAACTGTTGATGCCGGCTCACGAGTAAGTGGTAGTACTGGTGGCGATAGCTGATGATGCCGGCTCACGAGTTAGCGATAGTACAGGGGGCGATAGCTGTTGGTGCCGGCTCACGAGTTAGCGGTAGTAAAGGCGGCGATAGCTGCTGATGCCGGCTCACGAGTCTATGGTACAGGCGGCGATATCTGTTGATTCCGGCTCACGAGTTAGCGGTAGTACAGGCGGCGATAGCTGTTGATGCCGGCTCACGAGTTAGCGGTAGTACAGGCGGCGATAGCTGTTGATGCCGGCTCACGAATTAGCGGTGGTAAAGGCGGCGATAGCTGTTGACGCCGGCCTACGAGTCAGCGGTAGTACAGGCGGCGATAGTAACGTTTTTGTTGGTAGCACCATAGATATGTTGTGGTAAGGAGCACCATAGATATTGTAACGGTTTCGTGCCGTCGGTAAATACTGTTTCCTTTATATCAACCAGGTAGTTATTAGTTTATTAAAATGTTATTAGTCTGTGAATAGATGTCTTCAAGAATAAAGAAATGAAAACAGTGAGACTTAATTGATTTATACTTTTCAAAATATACCAACATGAAACAACAAATGTATAAGAATATAATATAGTTACATTTTATCCGACATCCCAGTCCTTTCTTGATTGTATTATTAATATTAAAGTTGTTAAAAGTTTAAATAATTTTAGATGTTGTGTGGCCGAAAAGTTGAATGTTTCCTTAGTCGTCTGCGGCGCGTCTTATATGGATGCCCCTTGATACAATTCCTCAGACTCCGTAAACGGTTATGCGACAGCTCCGACCAATCAGAATGCTTGAATCGCCGATTTAAACCACTGTCATCCAATCAAATATGCGCGCCAAAATGAACTCTTCAAAACGCTTCCGCACATCAGGAAATAGTTCCAAATGTTAATCTATGCTTATCAATCAAATGACAAAACTTGAAATAAAACAGTAGCAAATCGTTAGCATTAATACAATAAGACATAGTTTACTGTAATCTTTAACTATATGGTACAGTCTTTCGCTAAAACCACAAATATAAAGTTATGACGTCACAAGCATGGTCGACACTGTTTATGAGTGACATGGAAGTGATATTCTTTATGGAATTACAGTCATAGGAACGAGGATTAATAACTAAAGTTGTGAGTAACATTTAAGGATTATAAGGATTAAGATGTAGATAGAATGATATATGCATGAAACCTCAGTAAACTGTTCAACATGCATATGTCATGTAATTCAACGAACTGTCAGAATCTGTCAACATTCGGTGAGTAGGTCTTTGCCCATATCTTAGATAATGTTACATGTTATGAAACCTTATTATTAGTTTTGTTTAGGATTACTTGTAGTCGATTATATTACAATATGTTGTGGTAAGGAGCACAATAGATATGTTGTGGTAAGGAGCACCATAGATATAATGTGGTAAGGAGCACCATAGATATGATGTGGTAAGGAGCACCATAGATATGATGTGGTAAGGAGCACCAAAGATATGTTGTGGTAAAGAGCACCATAAATATGTTGTGGTAAGGAGCACCATAGATATGTTGTGGTAAGGAGCACCATAAATATGTTGTGGTAAGGAGCACCATAGATATGTTGTGGTAAGGAGCACCATAGATATGTTGTGGTAAGGAGAACCATATATATGTTGTGGTAAGGAGCACCAAAGATATGCTGTGGTAAGGAGCACCAAAGAAATGATGTGGTAAGGAGCACCATAGATATGATGTGGTAAGGAGCACCATAGATATGATGTGGTAAGGAGCACCATAGATATGATGTGGTAAGACGCACCATAGATATGTTGTGGTAAGGAGCACCCTAGATATGTTGTGGTAAGGAGCACCATAGATATGATGTGGTAAGGAGCACCATAGATATGATGTAGTACGACGCACCATATATATGTTGTGGTAAGAAGCACCCTAGATATGTTGTGGTAAGGAGTAATCGCGTAAGTTGTGCTGATGATTATGCTGTTCGTAGTGGTGGTGTTGAAATTAGTCGGTGATTGTACTGGTGATGATAATGATGTTGGTGTTTTTGGAAACACATGGTGAACGTGAAGGTGTTTATTATGGTTATGATAGTGGCTCGTGTACAATAATTTTATTATTATCAACCTAAAACTTTCATGAACGAATTGTATTACTAAATGATATTCCTTCAAACAATCTGTCCTATTATTTCAGAAAAGCCGTCGAGGGTATATGGTCGGCGACTTTCCGGGAAGCGGAAATGGTGGCTCGTAACCCTGGGAGATGGCTCGTTCAGTGCATGAACTCAGAACACAACAGAAGTACGTGATATTCTAAAACGGCTTAAATCGGATACGGTTAAGTCGACGAAGCTTTTAAAGACATTCGCCATAGCATTGCATATATTATTAAGACATTGTATATTAATGATTGAGAAAGAACTGCTGTTCACCGCTGTTCATCGGTCAATGGATAACGGTTTGGAATCTGCATGTGCAAAGAAGTAAACCACGGAGCGTTTTCCAAAACACTTTTTCATTATATGAAAGTAAGTTTTGATCGTAATGGCATTATTCATGGGTTTCTTCTTGTGATACGGACACCTACTCGCTTCAGAGCTGCACAACGATGACACTGTATATCGGACACATAATATTTTCCAAAAACATGAAGATTCACTTAATGAATTTATAAACTTTCAAGTACCTTGCTATTACTTATTTCATTCTTCACAGTTTGTGAGAGTTGTAAACACATGCGGCTTTTTGATTTGGAGTAAAACGATAGCAAGCGTCACCGTTTCTTGCCGTTCGCACTCCGCACACTTTAAAAATGTTATAAATGAAATCGAATTCGTTAAAAAAGTTAAAAAATGTATTACTTGTGATAATAACTTTCATGCCCGCCTTATCAATTGTCCTTTCCTTGTTTAGATGGCATGAAAGTTGAAATGGCCGTGGAGGATTGTGGGAAAACAGTGAGCGATCAGTTGAGCGGCGTTAACCGAAAGTACTTCCTAAAGGCGGAGACGGTTGACTGGAATTACGCCCCTTCCGGTCTTAACAAGTTTTATAACGATATGCCATTGGACGCCTTAGACGCGTATGTGTTTTAAAGTCATTATAGACGTGTCGAAAAGTATCCATCATCTTCCAAGTCTTCTTGCTATTGTCCCATTACTGACTTATGACACCGCGTGTTCGATTGTTTGACAAAGAAGTATTAACGAGACACTCAGAAGTTCTTCTGTGTCTAGTTTAATCATTATTTATCCTTTATAATGTGTATACTTTTCATCCCCTCCCCCGCACCGCTTCAAAAAAGAGGGGGTATATTGTTGTGCTGGACTCGGTCGTTGAGTCGAACGGTGTGTCGGTCTGTCGGTCGTTTCCGATCAATAACTCCTCAACGAATTGATCGATTGGCTTGATACTGCACATGTGCATTGGTCTTGAACAGTAGATGAACCCTATTGGAATTGTGTTACTAGGTCAAAGGTTAAGGTCACTGTCACAATCAGTGTGCAAAATCGTTTCCGATCAATAACTCGTCAACGAATAGACCGATTGGCTTGATACTTCACCTGTGCATTGGCCTTGGCCAGTAAATGACTCTTATTGAAATTGGGGTCACTAGGTCAAATGTCAAGGTCACTGGCACAATAAGTGTGAAAATCGTTTCCGATCAATAACTCGTCAACGAATTGAGCGATTGGCTTGATACTTTACATGTGCATTTGCCTGACAGTAGTCACACTAATATGATAAGATTAATCAGGCCCTTAAACAGGGTTTTGAAAAGAAGGTTGCGAATTTTCCCATCAATTGTGATTGAGCAACGAAGTAGCGAAGGGGGTAGGTGCGGGAGAGGCTGTCCCCCTCTTGCAATCGGGCGGTTTGGAGGTCCTCCCCCTAGAAAATGTTGAACATGAAATATAAAATCCTGCATTCTGGTGACTTTTTATATGTATTTAGAGACTGACGTTATAGAGCATTTTTATGACATTTTACTTTCATTTACCATACTCAGTGACTGATAAAAAAAATGTTGAGTGCGAACGCACCCAACGCGCTCCCCCAATTATAACGGGTATGTTAATTCTTAGGGTCAGTGCTTTTGCAAAACATCCCGTATCAAGGCCTTGTTGGGGGGCCCTTTTGACTCCGACCACGGAGCTGTTGTTATTTTTTGAGTGGTGAGAAGGGGATTAGTTCATAGCAACTTTATTTAAACAATGTCGAAGAAATACGCTGAATATTTACCTGGTTAGTTCAGTTTTTCAAGTTGACCATAATTATAACCTAATTTTTTTTTAAATAAATCTCTAACCGCCTTCACAGTGCTATCTGTTAAGCATGTTTGAAATAATAATATCACATATCGTTACTATAAATAGTAACAAAATGCCGTTAATGCTTGTTTCATACAGGAAAAAAGTATGTGAAAACTATGATTTCAAACGCCATTCTTAGGGAATCGAGGATATACTTCTCCAAGTCCCACAACGGCAAGCGGCTCATCGGGGGCACGTACAGGAAATCGCAGTTCGTTGAATACATGACAATCAACTACGCGGCGCGCGTCAAACGGACACCGGAAGAGGAACACCTGGGCATCCTAGGGCCTGTGATAAGGGCCGAGGTCGGGGACACTATTACCGTTATACTGTACAACACGTGCCCCCACAACGTGTCCATATTTCTTCAAGGCGTGAGTCTTGCCATTTCGCAGAGTGGCGTCAACTCTAAATTTCCGATTGGTAGTGTATATCTTTTTTGGATATTTTCATTCAATGTATAGTCTTTTCTAACAATAGTCATCGTTTGCGTTCTCCTCCTTCCTTTTGTCGTTCTCATCATCATCATCATCATCATCATCATCATCATCATCATCGTCATCGTCATCGTCATCATCATCATCATCGTCATCGTCATCATCGTCATCATCATCATCATCATAGTCATCGTTTTCGTCGTCGTCATCATCATCGTCCTTATCATCATCGTCATGATCATCATCGTCGTAATGATCCTTATAGTTCTCAACATCATTATTATCAGCAGCAATCAGCATCATTATCATCCGCAGCAATCATCATCATTATCATCCTAATCATCAGCAATCATCATCATTTTCATCATCATAAATTATCATCATCGTCATTATCATCATCAACAATCATTATCATCATCATCAGCAGCAGCAGCAGCAATCATAATCATTATCATCATCATCAGCAACCATCATCTTGATCATAATCAGCAATCATCATTATTATCAATAGCAGCAATCATCATCATTATCATCATCATCAGCAGCAATCATCATCTTTATTATCATCATCAAAAGCAGCAGCGCAGCAACAACAACAAAATCAACTGCAAAATCACTAATTTCAGAAACAACACAATAAGTGTCAGTGCATTTGCAACCCCATTACATCGTCATCGAATAAATTACGTCTCCATAAATATCACTAGAAGAAGCCCCTGCATTAATAAAAATAAACGTAAAGGTAGGTCGTTATGGATGTAGTTATTGTTCAAGAAGGACGAAAATAATTTAAAAAATGATATATCGTATCGTATACTGCAAACGTACATTTAAATTGCTTACCTTAGGTAATAGATGCTATTTTTCTTTAAGATTCCACGGGTAACACCGGCCGTATTATCAGTCCTGGTGAAAATGGCACCTACATGTTCACGGTGCCCTGGGCGGTTGCCCCAGGCGACGATGACCCGGACTGCCTGACCTACATCTACCACTCGAACGCAGATATGGAGCGTGACGTCAGTTCTGGTCTGGTTGGTCCCCTGCTTGTCTGCAAGCCGGGAACCCTCGATCCGGTCACTGGAAAGCAGGTTGATATTTGTATCTCGTCGGTTGATTAATGAATCAATCGATCGATCAGTCGGTCGGTCGGTCAGTACATCAGTGAGTCGATCGATCAATCGATCGATTCAGCAATCAAGCCATTGATCAATAAAACATATTTGGAACTATTTTCGATTGTTAGCTTTTGAGATCTACTTATTGCAAAACGTTTGATGTAAGATGGCGAAAATCGTTTGTCAATATTTCAAATTATATAAAAAGTATGTTCTGTAAAAATTCGTGGCTACAATGCTATTGATTTCATTTGAATTAAAAAAACGCGCGGGTTTGTTGAGTGAAAAATATTTATAAATAATATATATGAATACATTAATTATATATTACTTATATTAATAACACGACGTTACAATTCAATGCCGTTATTACTTTTCTATGTGTTCCAGAAATATGTGGATCGGGAGATGTTCCTGTATTTATCGAGTATCGACGAGAATTATTCCTGGCACATCGAACACAACGTCGCTTCTTACGTTAACGCGAACGTCACTAGTGTCGACGTCACTGATGAAGATTTTGTTGAATCTAACATCATGAGATGTAATAAAATTATTTATATATGTTTAATATTTTCAAATAAAATGTACAGCTGAAGGGTTGATGTATGAAAAAGGCGAATGAATGGAATAATGGATTACGAATGAATTAATGCTTGAGTGACCGATTAAATGACTGTATGAGTGTTCACTGTTTTGCTTAATAAAACAAACTAATGCGACAACATAAAGACATGTTGATATCAAATTGATATATATAAAGTAGTGAATATTTTTTTGTTGGGAAAGACTTTTTATAATGGTAAATGCTTTTCGCATAGGTCTATTTTTAATGATTTCTTTTTGTAAAGTATTAGTAATTTAAAACGGGCAAAGCACTCTTTTCAAAAAGTGAAGAATAAAAGAGAAAATTGTCAATTGTTTGCTTTGATTTACTGTGAAATGAAGTCGTTAATATGACGTCTTGACGTTTTTATTCGCACGAAATAGTACAGTTTTATCCCTAAAATGTAAAGAAACAGTGAAAAATCATTTAATAAATACAACATTTGCTTCAGTCGGTAGATTATATATGTTCATACAGCCGTGATCACAAAACAATATGCAACACTCCGGAAAATATTAATTTATGTTAATATTCATTCATTTTAATAGAAAATCTATCGAAACAAACAAATACCCTCTATTTATTTTCCGGATGTTTGCTGTAATTACTAATAAACGCATGTCAATTTACGTAAATCTGTTATTTTGTAGCACTTCTTCATGTCTGACCGTTTTCGCAATATGCGATGGTATCTTTTTTATGATACAATGCTTCCTTATTTTGATTGTATTTTTTTGGGACAACATATATTAAAGTTATCAGTTATGTTCTAATAATTTGTCATTTTCGGAAAAAAGCCTCCTGACGAATACCGACACTTGTTTTTTCCGCGTTTAATTCAGAGAATTATAGTTGAAATGGTTTGGGATTTTGCAGATTACGAATGTACCAGTTTAATTTTCAAAAGTTTAGCCAATTCAATAAGTCTATTAGACACAACCTTTTTAACAAAATATTTCATAGCTGTCAACGGTCGTTCCTATGGAAACATAGAAGGTCTGCACATGTGTCGCGATGAAAATGTCGTCTGGCACATGCTCAGCTTCGGGCAGACGGAGGGCAACCATGCGGTAACGTTCAACGGAAACAACGTCAACATCGACGGCATCAATCGGGACTCTCACGTGATAATATCCGGACAGGGGTTCAGTGCTGTGATGAAACCAATAAATGCCGGTAAAACTAATTACGTATTTCATGCTCTCATGCCTAATTGTTTTTTCTCCTCCGATTTCACGTTTTCTCTTTCTATTCTTGTTTTTGTTATAATATAAATTTAAATAAATTTGTCGTTTCATTACTTCAAACCCTGTCGTCATTCATTGTTTTAACTTCCATCAATCTATATTTCCTATTTTCTGACAAATATCGTTTAGATCTGCTCCCTTAATCACTTCCTGCGTCCCTCCGTTTTCCCCGCCTACATGATATTTAAGATTGCAATTATCCATCATCCGTTTTGCATCCAAAATTTCTTTAAAGAAAATCTCGATAACAGCGCATAAAAGACAATAAAGGAAGCTATACTTAGATAAGCAATATAGGTTGAAATATCTTGTCATGTCATTTTAATCAAATCTATCTTGAATAAACATATTCTATTTCTTTATAGGTAATTGGTCGGTTTTTTGTCACAACACCATCCACTATGACGCCGGGATGACGGCCCTGTACCACGTGGACACGTGCGGGGCAAGTTCTCCCCCTTTCTACCAGGTCACGGGCAAGGTCAGGCGCTACTACATCGCCGCTGTGGAGTTGAAGTGGGACTACTCGCCGCGCACGATTCATCCGATAGATGAATCCAACTATTCGGACCCTTCGCAGTAAGCGTTTATTTTATATTATTGTTGTATACATTCGATGAACTGCTGTATACATTCGATGAGCTATTGTATACATTCGGTGAGCTATTGTATACATTCGATGTGTTACTGTATACATCCGATGAGCTATTGTATACATTCGTGAGCTATTGTATACGTTCGTTGAGCTATTGTATACAATCGGTGAGCTAGTGTATACATTCGATGCGCTATTGTATACATTCAATTAGCTATTGTAAACATTCGATGAGCTATTGTATACAATCGATAAGCTATTGTATACATTTGATGAGCTATTGTATACATTTGATGAGTTTTTGTATACATTCGATGAGCTATTGTATACATTCGATGAGCTATTGCATTCATTCGATGAGCTTTATAGTATACATTCGATGAGCTATTGTATACATTTGATGAGCTATTGTATACATTCGATGAGCTATTATATACATTCGATGAGCTATTGTATACATTCGATGAGCTATTTATACATTCGTGAGCTATTGTATACATTCGATGAGCTATTGTATACATTCGACGAGCTATTGTATACATTCGATGAGCTATTGTAAATATTCGATCAGCTATTGTATTCATTCGATAAGCTATTGTATACATTCGATGAGCTTTTGTATACACTCGATTCGCTATTGTATACACTCGACAAGCTATTGCATACATTCGATGAGCTATTATATACATTTAATGAGCTATTGTATACATTCGATGAGCTATTGTAAACATGTGATGAGCTAATGCTTAAGATGAAGCAGCAAACCTTTAAAGTTATTCTGTAAACATTCGATACGCTATATTTGCATTCAATGCATTTTTCGAAACAGTTTACAATTGTGAAATCGTTAGGCCCAGCATCTATGAGTTTATTTCAGTGAGTCTTCGTATGTCTTTTATTAATATTTGTTTAATCAGGCCATCATTTAGACACACATCGACCGTTGAAGTCTATTTGTTGTCAGCTAAAAATTGGATTTAATTCGGTCGATCCTTAATCAGCCAATGTCGAAATTTTTGGCACAAAACACACCTTTATGGTAAGCGCAGACCGACTTTAGGTAAGGCTTTAATGATATCCTTCTACACTTAACACGTCGTTTTTCAGCGCTCAACACCAACGGGTAGAAAAGGGCGGAAAGTTCGTCGGAAGCGTGTATACAAAGGCTGTATACCGTGAATATACCGACGCCACTTTCTTACTGGAGAAGCAACGAGGTCCCGAGGACATTCACCTTGCTGTTCTCGGACCGTCTATCAAAGCGGAGGTGGGTGATACTTTGATCGTAGTGTTTAAAAACGCTGCGTCACGACCGTATTCGATTCATGCGCAAGGACTTCTGTATAACAAATCCAATGAAGGCATGAAGTATAATGACGGACAAAGCATGCCCGTAGGAGACGCCGTACCGCCCGGAACTACTTTTACATACACGTGGCAGGTACCTAGCACTTCGGGTCCAACTAATATCGGTCAAAATTGTATAAATTTTATGTATCACTCCGCGGTAGATCCGATTCGCGATGTGTACTCCGGCCTCGCAGGCCCAATTGTCGTCTGCCGACCTGGGACATTAGATGCGCACGGTAAGCGTGTTGATTCCGTGGAAAAAGAATTCGCACTACTTTTCTTGGCCTTTGACGAGAACAAAAGCTGGTATATTCAGAAAAATATCAAGGAAAATTGCCCGCAGGCCGACACGAGTTCCTCTGATTTCATTGAAAGCAATAAATACGATTCCATAAACGCATTGATTTACAACAACGTTGAAGGCTTGGTCGCGAAGATCTGGTGATAATATTGCCTGGTACATCATGGGCCTAGGCGAAAGCGAAGACATTCACACGGTTCACTTTCACGGGCATACCTATACGTATCGTACCGGGAAGACGCACGAAGGTGACGTTATAGAGGTGTTTCCAGGTACGTACGAGACGGTGGAAATGTTCGTTACAAGTCCTGGCATTTGGCTTTTACATTGTCACGTTGCCGAGCACATGGAAGACGGAATGGTGGCCACTTATACAGTGATTCAATAAACTGATTTGTGTTGTTGTGAGCCTGATCTTATGTTTACCGTAGACAACCCGTTTTGTTTTGTTTCGTATACTATTAAAACTATATCTATATTTCTGTTAAGCGAAATAACCATGTTTTAATCCTTATTGTATCTCAATTTTATATTCTGAATTTCGTATTAATACATGGCCCAATGTAAAAATACAGAAAGTCCTTAATATCTTTAGCATTTGGTAATTTTGTAAGAATTGACACGTCGATTTTTATTCAGAGACATAACATTTTCTACTTTACATAGTACTTTTCTGTCTTCTACAAAGGGTGTTGTTTTCGTTTGAAATGTATTATATAGTCAAAATGGTGAACGCCTATAAGTAAAGATGAATAAAGGGACAACGCCCATTGTCAGCATATTCGCGAAACATTTTGATAAATGTAGATCATAGCCAGGGTGCAGGATCACGTGACTATGTTGGGTTTTTCCAATTAAACGTTATTGGATGTAACACACCGGTCAGAGTTGCTGTTTTCCAAATAACTTTTCAAAACATTTTTTGTTAAGAATTCTTTCTAGTGCATAAAAAAACAGATTTTTATGCTACTTATGGACATGTGAAATACATCAGAATTACTTTATTTAATAAGCAGGTTTTCTTGTTATCCATGTAAACTGCACGTATATGCGTCACGCAAGGTGAAATTTTGTCACCGATTTCAGACGTATTCAAGGATTTATTCTTATACCTTATGATATCGACCCAAACTGCAAAAAAACCCGTCTTTTATGCACTAAAGATTTTTGCAAATGTTTTTCAATAACTTGAGATATTTGCATATTTTCTTAACGGTGTGTTTACATTCTGTGTAGCCCGTGTGTAACGCCCTGAAAACCCCGTTGATTCTGCACCCTGTAACATTAGGATAGTTTGTGCAAATATATAAAGGTTATTTAGACAAACCGATAAGTTTCATCAAACGACAGGACATTCGTGTTTGGAACATAATCCTAAACTAAACTTTAAATTTCAATAACTATATTGAAGTATGTTATGAAAGTCTTTGATATATTTTAAATGTAAACGGATTTCTGTTTCAATGACTATTGTTTAAGAATGTTATGAAAGTCTTTGCTTTTATTTAAAATATAGACGGATTTTAAAATAGACAATGTCTTGCATCATGCAATTTAAACAGTTTAGAGCATGCAGCGATTTGATTAAAAAAGAATGAAATTACGTTTCCGTCGGTTTTAACTATATTTTTCTTTGAAATTCTTTGAATATTTGATTTATAACTAGCTTGACATATATTCTTGCCTGAGCAAGTTGCCAAAATATTTTTATGTAAGGTACGAAGGCGACGAGAAATTGAAAAGTACCGAACATCGGTGATAGAATTCATGTCCCGAGATGACAACTCTAGACAGATCCCGGGAAAAGAAGACAAACTAAAGTGCAAAGGTGAAACCCATCAGACAAGAAATCTCAACGAGTAGCTGGGAAACCAACATAGAAAATATATCGGTGAAAATCCAGATGTAAAACTATCTTTTGCTTCGTTTTGTCGAATCAGACCAACTTACATCAAACTAACGTCTTTTACATCTCGAAGTAGTTGTCTTTGTGCAAAACACCAAAATGTTGCTTTATGCTTAAAAGCACTAAAATCTTCTGGATTAGATGTTCCATTCAATCCTGAAACATTTATCAAAGAGGAAAGTCATATGGGAACCGTGAGAATTAACATGCCAGCGAAATTTAAATATTGTCAGTGGAAACGCGTTACGGTGGACGATAAAGGCAGAATAAGGATGGTGACAAAACTCTTTGAGATTGAACAGTCAAAAAAAACTTTTGACCAACATTTGAAAAACAAATTGAAGAGTTTGTTGCTCACGTAGAAAGAGTGCGTAAACAGTATGATAAAATAAGAACACTAAAATAAGATCTGGGAGCCAATGATGTACTGCTTCAAATGGACTTTGCAGAAAATTATACCTGAAGAAGTGTTGACGAGGTTAAGTCTGCATATTGGTCTTAGTCTGCAGTAACGCAGCATGTTGTTGTTTATTATTACAGAGGAAAAGAAGACCAGATTAACCACAAACGTCTAGTCTTGGTTTCGGATGAAACGGGCCATAATACAACAACGGTTCATGTTTCATGGAAAGAATTGTACCCGAGATCAAATCCAATGTTCCTGGTGTCAAAACATGTCACTATTGGACAGATGGTCCTACAAGTCAATACCAAAATAAGTCAATTCTCCAAACAGTAGCCAACCATGAAGATTTGTACGGAGTAAAAGCTGTTTTTAATTTTTTCGAGGCAGGTCATGGAAACGGACCTTGCGTTGGCCTCGGTGGAACTACTACACGGCTATCTGACGAGGCTGTTTGAACCAAGAAGACCGTTTTTCAAAATGCGCAGGACGTTTATGCCTGGATTCAGTCGCCTTATTTCACAATGGCAAATGTCAAATTTTTGTTTGTGTCATCTCAAGAATGGCAAGTTGTAGCAAAACAGGAAATTCAGTTGAAAACTATAAAAGGCACAATGAAAATACACGCAGTAGTTGGCCAAGGTAATAACACAGTCTTAGTAAGCGAAAAGAGTTGTTACTGTGAAAATTGTATTGGCGGTATCTATAACAGCCGTCATTGACAACCACAAACTATAGTTGTGATCTCTAGCAGCCAAAAAATTGACCCAGAGCATGAAACTTCAATTCCAGTGTTTGATACCTCCATTCCAGAGCCAAGCACTCTCATTCCAGAACCAGAAACTCACATTCAATAGCTAGAAACTCCAATTTCAGAGTCAGACAACCAAATTCCTACATCAGAAGCTCAGACGTGTCCATTTGAAGTTGGAATTTTTGTAGCGGCTAAGTATGGGAATAGATGGTACGTTGGCAAAATTTTACAGGTTCATAAGAAGATAAAGACATCGAAGTTACGTTTTTGCAACAATCAAAAGACCTGTTTCGCTGGCCAAGAAAAGAAGACAAGATTTAGATTGATTTCACATATGTAATATGCCAAGTTTTGGAACCAGCGACCACTGGGCGACCACAAGGAACGTTCAAATTGGCGGAAGAGGACATTCGGCAAGACACGAATAGATTTTCCGAATTACATTAAATACGTATGCCGACAAATCGGCAAAATCTCTCATTCGTTTTTTAAGTGTGCAAAACGCTTAAGTTTGCTCAAGTCAATTTGCATTACACATGAAAGGTTAATTACTTATATTAAAAGTACATATTTTGTGTCTTTCTAGAATTTTATACGAATGAATTTGAAGATGAATCGTAACTGTTGTTCTGAAATAATTCATTCTTTGTGGTATGTATGCTATTGTATCTTAATGATAACGTAAGGTATTTGTTGAAAGGTTTGTTACCAAATAGTTACCAAAATAATAATGATGCAGTTGCCTTTTCTCCTGCTTATGCCATAAAATGGCTATTACAGTTCTTTTAACATATTTGTGTTATGATGTGTTTTTGCAATAGTTGAACAACAAAACATATTGAACTTCTTTTTTTTTCATATACCAGACAGTTATCTAATAGAAATGTACAAATCTTATGTTACATTGTTAAGTTAATTAAAAACTTCGATGTGATTATATTGTGATCAACATGAAAAGAAATGTGCGAATTATTGTTAAAGTCCCACTTTATGATGTTCTGGCATTTAATCATACTATAATCTGTTTTATAGCTTAAAATAAATGCTTTGTCGTTTGAAATCACTTAGTTGTAGTTATGTATTCAATAAATAACAAACCTTTCAGAGGACTTAAGTATATGGGATTCAATGTACAGAAAAAATAGGAAGAACTTAATTGATGATCGAGATTTGTCATGAAACACTTATACACACGTCGTGCATTAAGCATACGTACGAAGAAGACAAAAGCGCTCACAAAAAGCCCACAATACGCACGCTGCGCTCGGGTGAGCTAAACATATCATGGCAAACGTTCAAATTTACGAGACAGTTATTCACACACAAACGCTTCTTACACATCACGAGAGATAAATGCCAATATACAGCACTGAATGTAAAGGCTCTAAGCATGTGTCAAAGCTTCATGTAGGGGTATTACTCTCTGTCCATTAATCACTGTATAAATATAAGTCCAAGATAACTATAGTTTCACTTCATATAAAAATAACATAGGAAAGATTGTTGAAACGTCGGATCAAAAATATCGTATTGGTTTTGTGTGTGTATATCTATCGTGTATTATCTCAATCATCAATAAGTAAGTTGTCCTTAAACAATTAACTAGCAGTTTGAAGAGTGATGAACTAAGCTGTGTAAGTGGTAGAAAATAAATACACAACTATAAAATATGAACGTTGTAGACCTCTTTTTCCTCCTTGTAATCAAATAGTTGTAAATGTTTTTCGTTTTCGTTGTTTAATAAAACTTAATACTATAACATGTCGACAAACATACATTGTCGGCCAATATTTGTCACGAAAACCATTCTAGCAAGGTTTCGTTAAAAACTAAGTAATAACATGTCGAAAAAAAGTTAATTTATTGAATTTACTAACAACACTGTAATAATTGGGTTACTTTAAGATATTATTAATAATAAGGAAAAAGATCAAATTTAAAAAAGTGTGCCAGCCCGGGAGTTTGAACCCGAAAATAATAAAACTTTGAATAACACTAGAATATACATTAAACACACAAGTTAGCTTAAAGGGATCTTTTCACGCTTTGGTAAATTGACAAAATTGAAAAAAATTGTTTCAGATTCGCAAATTTTCGTTTTAGTTATGATATTTGTGAGGAAACAGTAATACTGAACATTTACCGTGGTCTAATATAGCCATTATATGCATCTTTTGACGATTTGAAAACCTAAAAATTATAAAGCGTTGCAACGCGAAACGATTGAATAATTTGGAGAGTTTTGTTTTTGTCGTTAAATTTTGTGAAACTACGAAGATTGCTTATATAAGGTATAAAATACTTTTAGTATATGTACTCGGCGGAATAGCTCAGTAGGCTAAAGCGTTTTTACTTCAGGACTCTTGCAGGACTCCAGGGGTCACTGGTTCGAAACCTAGTCCGGGCAATGTTCTTTTCCTTTTTTTAATTTTATTCTTGATTTTTTACTGGAGCTTTTACGATCCAATGTTTACATTTATCGATATAAAGCATTTAATGAATAAGTTAAAAAATGCCAAAATCTGTGAAAAGGCCCCTTTAACTATCATGAATAAAAACTAGTAATGCAACATGACAGTTATTGTTTAATTTAAATGTACTATCGTATGGGTCGCATGCATGCTGCATTTGATATATGAGCATCCATAGTTAAACATCCGATTGCTGCTCTTTACAAAACATGCATTAATTTGTAAACAACAAAATTTTCTTAATCTTCGAATGAGAGTCAACTTTTAACAATATAAACAATATAAAGAAGTGAAACTGCAGCTGCTGGATTAGTATTGAATTATAATTATAAACAATTAGTAGGTCCTTTATTTAAGGCAAGTGACCGATTGCCAAAACAGTACAAAACAGGACAATACAGCACAATACAAAACAACATAAACACAAATAAGAATAAAGCTGGGGTCACCGCCTTGGAACGATCAATGCAAAGCATTGGGAAGCTTCATCAAGCGTGAGTCTTGTGGCCTCTGGAGTGGTATTACATTTCCAAACATTGACACGTTCAGCCCGTTTTGAGAAACACTTGACCCAGATTCAAACGCGGCCTAGACATTGTCGCAATAAACTTTTTGACTAAAAGTATTCCAGGTTGAGTTAAAAATATGGCATTTAAGGTGTGTTTTTTCTGAAATTTGACATTGTGTCCAAAGTTTTAGACGCACACGATGTATATTCACTCGTGGCTTCGATATTGTAAAAATTTATAATTGGTCCAAGTTTCATCAATATTGAGAAATAATTGTGGCCTCTTTAATTTTTCAAAGACATTGTCGGCCAAGATATTGTCACGAATACCATTCTGACAAGGTTTCATTAAAAACTAAGTAATACATGAGATCTATCCAGCAGTTACAAGCCTTATTGACATTTAACCTGATTAAATATTTTAAAAATAAATATTCGGACAAAGTTTCATAAAGTTTACTTAAGTGAGGCTCAATATTACACCAATATTACACAATTACCAGATTATCTGGCAACATTTGTACGTATTAGAAACCAGCGTAGATGCTGATTATTTTAAGCCAATGGGAATTCCACAATTTTATAATGGACGTATTCCAAAATTATTAATTAACCTTCTGAGGTCTTATTCTACTGTAAAAATCGACAGCAACTCAAGTCAATAGTTAAATTTTAAGTTAATTTTATAACAATCGCTTCTTTCATCAAACAAAATATGTTGTTTTTTTTTATTTCATTATGACACTGTTAAGTATCCCTAAACGTATTTCAGATCGCTGACCCTACAGGTATTTCAGATTTCTGCTCAAGGCTCACCATGAATATTACATGTATATTCCCGTCCGATATGATGTTGTACTGTTAATTTAAAGCACCTACAGTACAATACATAACGAAAATCTGAGTATTGAGTACTCCACAATACCAACGATATGAGATATTAAGATTGCAAATATGCACTAAATGCGTACCGTATTTGTTACCGTTCAACCGGCAGTACAAATAACCCAACAACACGGAAATGTGTGAACGATTTTGTGATATAATTTCTGCCATGCATGAATTGTGTAAATTGCCTTACTGTTTATACACCATGAAAATATTGTGTATACATATTAATTAGTGTTGTTAATCCAACTCATCTTTTACATAAAAAAGTATGTTTTGATCTCCTTTGAGATATAGATAACTTGTTAATATAGTTAGTACATGTATATACCATTTATTATGAGGGATCAAGGATCACGATGCTCATTGGTGGGTTATGAAATATTTTCTATTTGTTTCGATCACTGGTTAGTTATTAAATATTTTCGAATAACTGGGTTATCCAAATAAATATTGAATTTTAACAGACCATTCAGTTTTATTCATTTTACATCCACTCTGTTATTGACGATTTCCAAACAATAATTTTAATTTGATTAAATAAACAAATATAAAAAGAAATATATGTTGTTGTTTTTTTTTTGTGTCTTAAATATTACCATATTGCAAGTATTTACAAATCTATCCGCATTACTTGACGAAACAAACGATTGGTTTTGTATATTTATCACCAATAAATGAACTTCATATATGAAACATGCCACATTGCAATAAAAAATCCAAACGCAAAAATTATCATTATACATCATTATACAGTATGCACCAACACGTATCCTTGACACTAAGCGTTCGTCTCAATGTCTTCAGTGTCACTCATGTTGTTTTGTTGCACACTATGAACAATATAAGCACTTTTACACATACACGACATGTACATATTAAACGATACAAATCCATAATATGGTTACAACATTGAAACATTTTACATCTGTTGAGTCAGTATAAAACTAGAAACAATAATCAAAATCCATTAATGGGTAATACAAATTAATTCCCAAAACGGCAAAGGCATGAAACATGGATATAAACGGACTTTGTCATTGTAATGATATATGTATTATTGATAAGATTCAAGCTTTTATAAGTTTATGGTGATATAATAAAAAAGTAATTTTCGAAAAATCAAAGTGAAAAGCCGTTTGTTATAACCGCAATAACCAACAATTTGCTGAAAATAGTTCGATTCCAAAGTGCATTTAAAGCAATTTTTCCGAATACTAGTATTCCCATTTTACGATCGCAAAGCAGAGTTCTCGTTCCATGCCCTCTGAATCGGCCTAAATGTTCACAAAAGTTCAAGAAACTTAAGTCCATGCACTGTAAGTTTGTTAACAAGTTCATGGTCAATGAACAAAACTAGAAAAATAAACAATCATCAGAATAAAAATATTATGTTGACTTAAAACATTTTAACTCTAAGATAATGCATTTAAATCATACTCTTAATGCTCGGTTATAAGATGTTTTTCATCACCTTTATTACGCGGTTCAATAATTTAAAAACAATAAAATAACTTTGTAACTCAAAGTTGTCCATTATGAGCCATTTTTTCTTTTGCCACACTTACTCAAAACAATACAACAACAACAACAAGGCCATTACATGGTTAGTTCGATTTAAGGTTATGTTAAGTATTTGATTTGAACTTGGCAAGATTAAAAGAGAAATTCTAGAAAGTATATGAACATGGCCATATATTTATGAAAGTTTCGTTCATGAACTTTCAGCTCATACGAGGTTCTTTTTCTTTACGAGAAATAAACTGAACCCATTCTGCATGTAATAACATTACATTATTATATGTTGAGTTAAACAACATAGCCATAAACATCCATCATCCTCCGGAAGTTGCTTATATCTAGTGTTTCACTACACTACACTATTCCTCACTGGCTATTTACGTACCTGTTACATTTATTCTTGCAGTGCGTAGTCTTAAGGCAGGACAATCCCCGGGACAGAATAACCTCCCTTCCGAGCTGATTAAGCACGGAGGAGATGTAACGACTGCAGCAATGACGGCATTATGCCGAAAGATCTAGAAGGAGAAGAAGTTGCCCAAGGAGTGTACCCAGTCACTTGTCATAACCCTACCGAAAAAGGGCAACCTCAAGTTGTGCGAGAATGACCGCACCATCAGTCATCCCAGCAAAGTCAGGCTACGCATCATTCTTCATCGATTGAAACGTAAGGCCGGGGAACTGCAGTCCGAAGAGCAGGCTGGATTCAAAGCTGGGCGGAGCACAGTGGAACAGATCTGCACCTGCAGAATCATCATTGAGAAGCAGATGCAACATCAACGCGAGATCTACCCCAACTTCAGTGACTTTAAGAAAGCTTTCGACCGCGTTTGTCATGATGGCCTATGGCATGATAGGAGAGGATTCAATATTAACGAAGGTCATTCAAGAAATCTACGGAAACGCCAGCAACGCAGTGCTTCTCAACGTAAAGAATGGGGATTTCTTCTGGACATCAGTGGTGTCCGTAAGGGGTTGTCTGCTCTCTTCCGTCATGTTCAAACTTTTCCTTGAGAATATACTGCAGGAGACTCACCATGGCATCACACCTCTATCTCCATCGGTGCAAGACCCATATCAAATTTGACACTCGCTAATGACATTGATCTAATGAACAGCAGTGAACTTCAAGACCTCACCAATTGACTCTATGAAAGTACACGAGCCTACGGGATGGAGGTCAGCACGTAGAAGTCGAAGATTATGGTAAACAGCACGACCAACATCAGTGCAGGCATCATCATGAATGGCGACGCGCAAAAAGAAGTTTTCAGCTTCAAAAACTTGGGTGCACCCTTGTTTCAGGATGTTACCAGTACCACTGAGGTCCTAGTAAGACTTGCCATGGCGATCGCAGCGATGGCCAGACTGAGCATGTTGTTGACAAGCAGTTTCATCAGCTTTGCCACCAAGTACAAGCTCTACAAGTCCCTCGAAGTCTCCATCCTACTCTACGGGCGATAATCATAATCATGGCAACTTGAAAGACACGTGATTACAGTACTAAAACTTACGTTATCAACATTATTACTGATTTTTTTCTTTGGTTACGACCCGGTTTAAACATCATGTGCTGTGAAATAATGGTGAACATTTGTTGTGAAAGAATTCAGTTTTTTTCGAGTAAAGGCTGCTTCATGCAACATGTTTGCATTCAATTATTTTGCGACTAGGTTTCGTTATGATTCATGGTTACTTTTAGTTAAGTTTCATTAGTGCTATTTATCTCTTTTAAAAAAGATTCTTTATTAATTGATTCACATTATTCAGTTATTGAACTTATATATATATTGCATCCAAGCATTAACTTTCTTAACTATGCACACGGACACATTCAGGAATAACATTTTTAAACATTCAATACAAAAATAAAAACAGTTCAATTTAGGACTCATTTATGAACGTTTCTTGAACACATTTATGTTAAGTTAGTTAGCATGTTTAAGAAAGGCAATGTATTCATGAACGGCCATTTGTTGTTCATGTTCGTTGTAGGATAAACGTTATGAAAGTTTGTTAATTCTTTCGCAGGGGGTATTGCTAGTTCGCTACCTCACCGAGTCGTTTGCAAACAGTGTACTTTTAACAAAAGCTGATTGTCAATTGAATGAAATTATTTCTTTGGATGAGTACAAACTAATATCTTACACATTGATTTAATTTCAAACCTATTGTTAAACGAACGAATTTATCAAAGATAATAGTGTTGTTTACTCGTGCATCTCATTAATTTACTAATTTCGCTAGATCGTATTACATTCACATTTATATATTTATAAATAAACAGTCATCACATGCCATTGACGTCACGTCCGGAAAAGTATAAAAAGCGGACTTAATTGTATCCACCAACAACTACAGTATAACAGTATCGTGCTGATTAAATGGCTTATTTAATGCTTACGTTTAAGCATACTCTCAGAATAGTTCACACTTGACTCACTCATCTTACGCGAGGAATTTACGTTGAAAGTAATGCATAATTATAGTATATTGATGGTTCCATCAGCAATTCAATGCTTACGTTTGAGCACACTCTCAAAACGTTTCACACACTTGACTCGCTTCGCTATCGTGATGAACTTGCGTTAACACCTAATTGTTTCTGTCTGATTTAGTATTCCGATTGTAAAACTGACGTGTACGCTAGAATGCTCAAAAAAGCTTAAAAATTGATCCGAAAATATTATTTTCAAACCAATATTTAATTATGTAATTACTTCCTCAAGCATGAAGTGCCGTGTTCTAATAAGAGTCATCTAATAAGAGATAATAATTTTAAACTTTTATAAATTTGACGTAATTTATTTTGAAGATTTCCCCCAATAATTATCTTAAAAAACAAACGTTCTCAACATTTTTTTATTTTTTCTCACAGTGGGCTTGATTGATCACATAACAGGCAGTAACATCAAACATTTTCTTGAGCCCCCAAACAGACGCGCAACAAACGTCAGACGTAAAAACAACAACAAATCAGATTAAATTGAGTGATTACTATTCTTTTCTCGAAATAACCGTATCATGACCGCTGTACACATGTGGAAAATAGTGTTCGGAGTGAAAATACTGGCTATTGACCGGTTTAGCCAGGTGACCGTATACTCAGGTGACACATAGAATGATTTTTGTATCAGGGAATCTAGACCGACCGCTTTTGGCAAGTGACCACTAAGTAAGGTTTGACTCATTGCAACTTTCTATAGGCAACTTGAGCTATCTCTGTATACAGTCACAACTATTCAAAATGTACATAATACCGAACAATGTTTTTAATACAAAACTATCACTTTATAAAATATATATATGTATGTAAAGATATGATAATAAATTCAATATTTAAATATTCTTACATTTCAAAACATAGAGCGTGATTCAGTGATTCTTTTCATTGATTTGAGAAAATGCCATGTTATGTGTGAAATAAAATTGTTAAAAACTTGTTTTAAACCCTTTATTTGTTAAAAGATTTGAAAATATAACTAGAACGCTACGCAAGAAATTCAACAATCAATGATGACATTCGTGTATTTAAATGTTCAAATTGTTTAAAGACACAGACACTTGAAAAATGTCATTTTATCACTTATGATACCATAAAATTCTACTAAGTGACATAAAGTTTCATGTTTTGTGTATACTGAATATAAATCGAAATAACATTCTTTATTTAGAAAATATATTAAAAATACCTTGTTCATGGATAATATTTAGACTGCTTTTGTAATGCTTTTTGTCGGTGAATTGGAAAATACGAGAATCATTAACACAACAATTAATTGCGGAAAGAAGAGGAAGAAGATAAAAAAAATCAACAAAAACATATCATGAATTGCCATACTGTAGCGCGAAATAGAATAGTCAAATGACCTGTTGCCGAATTACGGAGTGAGCATTTTAAATATCATGCTTATTTTATTATCATTTTGTATTATCCAATTATATTTGCTATAGCTGTACAGCGTTTAGATTTTTGTTTAATTTAAAATGTATCAATATAGCAACTAGTTTGTTATAAGTGACATTTGTAGCCGGTATATTTGCAAATAATCAGTTTACGTGACTAGTGTTTTCAAAATTATGAATCTATTGTACATTTCACAGGTATGACGCATTAACTGCGCGGTAACAAGATTCACTTTAGTATGTATTACAATAATAAAATGTTCCAAATTCATTGAATAAAATAAATATTAATAATCAACAGTTCATTTTTTTTTTAAGTCAAGACCTAAAAGGGCGTTTTCTTTCATTATTTTAAATAAATAATCGAGAAGATCGGGATACCGTAGCCTAATCCGTAGTTTTTCTTTAGGTATAAATAACCGGTTTATTTATAGATCTTTGAGTCAGGTTATCTAGAGGCTAACCCCATACCAAATGGTATGATGGTTATACCATTGTCTGTCCATACAGCGTAACTCCGTTAACCTAAGGTCTCTTGAACAGTTTAACCCGAGTCATATCGGGTGCTATAGCTACGGTTTAGAAAATGCGGTAAACGGTTTACAAACATCACAACAAAATGGCATACCCGGTAACTACTGTTGCATAAATGTGACATATTTTATTTAGCGGGATCTTCGACTTGTTCACACGAAAGCAATTAAGTACGCAGTCGAAAGCTATGACGTTCTCACGCTATATCTATTACATGTGCATGCAATAGCTATGACGTACGCACACGATATCTATGACGTGAGCACGCGATTGCTATGACGTTCGCACGCGCTAGCTATACAGTGCGAACGGGATAGCTATGACATGTGCATGCGATAGCTATCCCGTGCACATGCGATAACTATGACGTAACGTGCGCACGCGATAACTATGACACCAACACAATTTTCCTTGACTGACTATTATGTATTTGGGATAACAGCTAAATGAGATGCACTGTGCGATTTTAATAAAACTGATGAGAATGCGTGTTAACCAAATATAAGCAATTTTTGAAGAATAGCGTGCGGCGACACTTTTCTAAAAATCAAACTTGAAAATCGAGCGAAAATGCTAGTTATATATGAATGTTATCATCCCAAATCGTCCTAAGAGCAGAACTAAAGTGTTTTTTTTTAGTTTCATTGATATTTTAATGAAGTGATATGTAGACCGGCAGCATCATATAATGTGCAGTGAGCATCATATAATGGACCGGGAGCATCATATAATAGACCGGGTGCATCATATAATGGACATTGAGCATCATATAACGGACCGTTAACATCATAAAATGGACAGTGAACATCATATAATGGACAGTGAGCATTATAATGGACCGGGAGCATCATATCATGGACCGGGAGCATCATATAATGTACCGGGAGCATCATATAATGGACAGTGAGCATCATATAATGGACCGGGAGCATCATAATGATGAACAGTGAGCATCATATAATAGACAGTGAGCATCATATAATGGACCGGGAGCATCATATAATGAACAGTGAGCATCATATAATGGACAGTGAGCATTATGTAATGGACCGGGAGCATCATATAATGGTCCGGGAGCATCATATAATGAACAGTGTGCATCATTTAATGTACAGTGATTATAATATAATGGGCAGTGAGCATCATATAGTGTACAGTGAGCATCATATAATGGATAGTGAGCATCATATAACGGACTGTTAACATCATAAAATGGAAAGTGAGCATCATATCATTGACATTGAGTATTATATAATGGACCGGGAGCATCATATAATGGACAGTGACCATCATATAATGGACAGTGAGCATCATATAATGGACCGGGAGCATCATATAATGGACCAGGAGCATTATATAATGAACATTGAGAATAATATAATGGACCGGGAGCATCATATAATGGACAGTGAGCATCATATTACGGACCGGGAGCATCATATAATGGACAGTGTGCATCATATAATGTACAGTGATTGTAATATTATGGACAGTGAGCATCATATAATGTACAGTGAGCATCATATAATGGACAGTGAGCATCATATAACGGACCGTTAACATCATAAAATGGACAGTGAGCATCATATAATTGACAGTGAGCATTTTATAATGGACCGGGAACATCATATAATGGACCGGGAGCATCATATAATGGACCGGGAGCATCATATACTGAACCGGGAGCATCATATAATGGAAAGTGAGCATCATATAATGGACCGGGAGCATCATATAATGCACCGGGAACATCATATAATGGTCCGTTAGCATCATATAATGGACTTGGAGCATCATATAATAGACCGGGAGCATCATGTAATGTTGCTTTGAAAATTTGTATGAGATATATCGTGAAATAACATAATAAATAATTAAGATAGGAATGCAAGCCATTAATCACAATTAAAATACAAACGAGGCTTTAAGCTGAAACAGTTCTTTAAGGTTTACATTATCATTACAATGGTCCTTAAACAATGTTTGAATTCGTTTATATCTATGTGCCCAGAGGGCTACTTTGAAACAACATTGAATACTATATATATTATTGGCATTTATTGCTGACACTCGCATGTTTTCATTATGTAATGTTGGATAAATGATAAACCACCATTTTAGTAGTTTTTTTATTTAATGTAAGTTACTAAATGTTTGACAGGGAATGTATCAATTGATAACAAAATTTGAAAAATCTAAAATATTTAACACATTTAAATGTTGTATCAAATAGCTTCAATGACAATTGTTAACAGATTAAAACAGTTCTTTACATTTTATATTATTTTCTGATAACCGAACAAGTTTAAGAAAAGAAAGATAGATAGGTAAAATGCAAGATTTGCATTTGATAAATTAATACATAAAGACGATTACAAAAATCCGGGACTTACAATTCCTTCATACCTGAAAAAGGCTTTCGATAAATAATTCTTCTTTTTTTTTTATAAATAATTCTTCTTTTTTTTAAATTAGTTTACCACGGAATACCGTTTGGGCCATCGTGGTTACACATTAAAATCCAGAGGGCGACAGTGCGATAGTACGATGGCGACAATGCGATAGTACGATGGCGACAATGCGATATTACGATGGCGACAACGCGATAGTACGATGGCGACTATGCGATAGTACGATGGCCAAAATGCGACAACGCGATAGTTCCATGGCGACAATGCGATAGTCATATCGTATTGTCGCCATCGTACTATCGCATTGTCGCCATCGCACTGTCGAATTGTCGCCATCGTACTATCGCGTTGTCGTACTGTCGTCATCGTATTATTGCATTGTAGACATCGTATTATCGCACTGTCGCCATCGTATTGTCGCACTGTCGTCGTCCTATTATCGCATTGTCGCATTGTCGCCATCGTACTATCGCACTGTCGCCATCGTAATGTAGCACTGTCGTCATCGTATTATCGCATTGTCGCCATCGTACTATCGCACTGTCGCCAATGTATTGTCGCACTGTCGTCATCGTACTGTCGCATTGTTGCCATCGTACTATCGCGTTGTCGATTTGTCACAATCGTACTATCGCATTGTCGCCATTTTACTATCGCGTTTACGCCATCGTACTATCGCATTGTCACCATCGTATTATCGCACTATCGCATTGTCTCCCTCAGGATTTTAATGTGTAACCACAATTGCATTAACGGTATTCCGTAGTTTTCCGTAAAACTTGACACTCATAAAGATTAAATGAATTTAATTTGAACATGTTATCAGCATACAAACACATTTTAACTATATGATTCGAGATGTCTCTACAGAGAATCGGTTCGACTTTTTTGTGTAAAAAGAGTGAACATTAATTTTATGAACATACAAAGCTATTGTGCATTAAACCTCTGAAGGCTGAAATATTACAACAATGAAGATGTGTATGGGGATATTATGTACTGCATCCAAATTGCACAAATCATCTGTTGTAGTTTTTGATATAACAAATAATAAAACTCCAGAAATATATAAGGAGAATTTTTTTTCCACTGCTTGTATAACAGAACTCAAACTATTAAAATAAAAGGTTCAACATGAAATCATCGTCTTAGAACGATAAAGGCAAACCACCTGGGCATTTGCATACGAGGTGTTCTCCCAAACTACAACACCATAATTCCTACATAACAACTCGCTCCGGATCCACAAATAACAACATACAATTTGTCCATAAATAGCGAGATTATAGATGGCACTATCCGGATTCCGTATAATATAGTGGTATACACCTGTTGATTGAATATTGAATACCATTTTGTTTCGATTTTGAATGTTGTACTCATTCCTATGATATCATTTTCCTTTTCAGAATGACACGAAAAACGTCTCACCCCGGGCGGATCAAACGAAGGACTGGATTGCATCAAACTTCTGAATTCCTTCCGCCAACAACCTCACCTTTTCGAACAGCAATGAAACGAAAATTTACACCAATGAAGTCCCCAATTCAGCCACCTTTTCGATCCCCTTTGTATAAAGCAAAAAGAAACTCGCACCAACAATTATTTTAAGACAGTGATACTCGCGATACTAACTGGGTTATTGATATGAACTCTCAAATACAAAGTGACAACGCGCCAAATCCAATGAATGGTATTTTGACGAAGAAGAGATCAACAAAAAGTGCAGTTTCACAGATACATATAATAAAGAAAACGTCGCATATCCCTGCAATACAGAGAAGCGTGAGACAAAAACAAATGCAACACAAACACAGAATGTTACCGTTGAAAATCGCACACAAACGGAAAATGATTATGAATCAAACACACTTACCAACCCTAATGTAGCAAATAACATCGCAAAAGAATTAAAGGAAATGGACGTTGTTGTTGAATAGTTATCCTTACATTCAAAACTTCATTTAACACTGTTAACTTTCTTCAAACTGATTATGATGGATTTATTTCCACTCAATAATATTACTTTACTTTTGTGGGGATTTGAAACAACAACAGATATATTTGATCTAACTTTATATTGTTTGCTGTTATTTGTTTCAAGTTTTAAAATTACAGTGTCTAAAAGAATGCCATGTATCTTGTATCTTGTAAATAAAAAAAGTATCTTTCTTTTAGTTTCATAAGAATAATTAATGTGTACCTATAAGAAAAGGGTGTACCATGAAACAAATAAACACATCGATTCCTCTTATTTTGCAAGACACACAGTTTTCATTTTAGGTGTTAACCATTATCTATTGATCCGAAACTGTAACTATAATAATAACTATTGACCTTTACATGGGCACCTTGCAAACCACGAGTGTTCATATTGGTCATACAATATAATGTCTGTATGTGTAAAGTGAGAAACCTGACAATCTTACAATATGATTGTTGGAGATAATACTTAAAATATAGCTGAAGGCATACTACATCCATGACAAAGTACACTTCACCGTGATAAGTCTGATTATACTGTGAAAAACATTGACAATCCCAGCGGTTGAACGCAAACGAGATCAGTGTCTTTAACAACAAAACAAAACAAAAATATGCAGATTAATTGTTTTATTGCTGCAAAGAAAATCCCGTATCGCAATAATACATGTTATCATCAGATCGACAGCCAAAATTCTAAAAGAAACGATTAGCTTTTACGCAAAACATAAAACTGGTCTATGTGCAACTTGAGAAAGCATTACAGATTTAAATGTAATTGTTGACAATTCGCACACTGATTCCAATGAGACAAAGATGAATCTCCGAAAATATATTTTAATCATATTGATTCGAAATATTGACTCACTTGTAGTCGCAGATTACAAATGAGTCTCGCTTTGTGAAAAGGGGTTTTAATGCGTGAAGTGTCGTCAGATATTAGCCTGTGCATTCCACACCGGCTAATCAGGGACGACACTTCCCGATAAACTCGATTTTTGCTCAGAAAAGACTTTCTTTTAACAAAAAATACCATAAAGGCGGAAAGTGCCGTCCCTTATTAGCCTGTGTGGACAGCACTTTACGCACATTCATTAACCCCCCTTTTCACAGAGCGCGGCTCAAATGTATATTCCAACGGATATGGTGAGATCAACAATAATCACAGATAATCAACATAAATTATAATAATTTTGACAAGATCAACAATAATCACAGATAATATAAATCACAAATAATCGGTTGAGATCAACAATAATCACAGATAATCAACATAAATTACAATAATTTAGATAAGATTAACAATAATCATAGAAAAATAAATCATAATTAATCGGTTGAGATCAACAATAATCACAGATTATCAACATAAATTACAAAGACTTTGATAAAATCAACAATAATCACAGATTATATAAATCACAATAAATCGGTTGAGATCAACAATAATCACAGATAATCAACATAAATTACAATGATTTTGATAAGATCAACAATAATCACGGATTATATAAATCACAAATAATCGGTTGAGATCAACAATAATCACAGATAATCAACATAAATTACAATGATTTTGATAAGATCAACAATAATCACGGATTATATTAATCACAAATAGTCGGTTGAGATCAACAATAATCACAGATAATCAACATAAATTACAATGATTTTGATAAGATCAACAATAATCACAGATAATCAATATACATCACAATTAATCGGCTGAGATCAACAGTAATCACTGATGAGCAATACTGAACACAATAATTTGTATGAGATCAACCATTATCATAATCAATTTAATCAGAATAATACATATTACAACAATAATCATATAAAAAACAGGAATTTCAAACAAAACAACACAAGATGAACAATGAAACACAATGTGTAAGATGAAAAAAAAACACGCGCAATACTATATATTATTGTATGGCAGCCTGTATTTTCACTAATAAAAAAAATAACCAAGGCACATTGGTAAGAATTAAAAATAATTCTTGGTCATATCATCGTCATACAACAGATGACTAGGCTCGGTGCTTTGCAGATCTGTGCTTTGATAGACTACTGCGGTGCCTGTACCTCTTTTCACACATATCACAAGCAAAGTTTTTCTCTCCATTGTGGGTGTCAAGGTGGGCCTGAAGGTCAATTTTCTCTCGGAGTTTTGTTTTGCAAATTGAAAAGATAAATTGCTTTGCAGCAACCTCCCTCCGGACGTGACGATTCAGGTCATCTTACGTTGACAACTTTTTGCCGCATTGTTCAGAGGGGAACGGCTTTTCAACACCATGAATGCTGCACCTAATCAACAAGAAAATTGGAACTGCTTAATTATCATTCAATACAGAAAAATACACAGAATATTATCCATAATAATATGGAACTTATCAAAATGATGGTTGTCAGAAGCGCTCCAGATAAGGCGCGTTAACGCGTATTTACGCATTTTAAAATCCAAAATACGTATTAAAAAATATTTGTAAGGGCCCAATTACATACTTGAAGTATCAGTACGCGTACATTCTGGATTTATGCGGTTTAAATCCCAATTGTTCAGTGACAATTTGCATTGAAATTTATCTGGACCATTATTGTCGTTAAAAACTATACACTATAATGAACACACCAATATGCACCACACTAGTAATTATTTGTTATTTTTAAGCCGGCTTATTTCGAAAACACCATACAAAACATTTTAAATAGTGCTTTGCAACTAGGTTATAAAAAACATACTTTCGCTCAGAATGCCGTGACCTATGTTGAATTGTACTTTGATTTTTAAACCGACAGAACCTAGCATTGTACTAAAAACAAAATACACACGTGTGTCTGTTGAACGCCTGCTTTGTGTAAAATGTATTTCCACAACAGGCGAATCGTCCAGTCCCTCTGTGGCGCTTATCATGAAGCTTTAACCCCCACTCCGATTTAAATGTCTTCCCACATATTTCACACACGAACGTCATTTTTCTGTAATAAAAGAATAACTATTTGTTAAAATCTATTTTTAAAATGTTTTATAAACTTTAAAAGACTACACAAAAAGAGATATGAAACGCGAGTTATTGGATGTGACACAATATTTTATTCTTTTCGTCACAGTTCAATAAACATGCGTGTTTACTAATGCACGGGATTTTCGTGAACTTTGGCGAGTATAGCGTCAGTTGAAGTTCCGTAGTCATATATTGTTTTGAATAGTTAATATTTTCGTATTTGTAACCTTATCAGCCTTTGAAGATTTTCAAAAATGTGAACAGTGTGCGTTTCATCATCCTTTGAATATTTTTGCAACTTGCGTTTGCCATTTCTTATTGCTCAAGAAATACCAACCTGCGTTTTCAAAACAAAACAAAACAAAAAATAAGATATTTTTCAAATTTCACCGCTATTTTTGTCATGAATGTTATTAAATATATTAAAATGAAAAGTAAATCATACTAATTCAGGCGTTAAACCATACTTTTGGATCAACATATATAATTTGATAAAATCGAGTAAATTCATAGACATAGCATGAGTAATTTATACAACCAAAATGCACATTGACAAACATAAACAATAAATGTGATATACAAAAACTTTGCTGTTTAAGTATTATGTATAATTTTTTTGTTGATAAATACGTAAAATTAAAATTATTTTATTGATACCATTAACCACAGTTAAGTTTTTTGTCTTTAAGATGCTCTGTGTAAGGTTGCTAATCACATTTTTTTTATGAAAACAATTCAGACATATGCAATATGTTTGGTTTTGTTCATGTGCACAAAAAATAGTTCTATGTTTATTGACTTAACTAGAATAAAATGATTGAATTGTTGTTTCTGATAATCAGCGATATGTGATCGTCTTTTCTTTTTTACGGCTGTGTGAACACTTATTTGTATTGCATTCGAAACTATGTTGGTTACGCAAATCCATACTTTTTGATCAACATATATAACATTTGATAAAATCGAGTAAATTCATAGACATGGCATGAGTAATTTATACAACCAAAATGCACGTTGACAAATATTAGCAATAAACGTGATATACAAAAACTTTGCTGTTTAAGTATTATGTATATTTTGTTGTTGATCAATACGTACAATTAAAAATATTTTTATTGATACCATTAATCACAGTTAAGTTTGTTAAGCAAGATGTTCGGTTTCGTTCGGTTCACAAAAAATAGTTCTATCTAAATTGACTTAATTAGTATAAATAATTGCATTGTTGATTTTGCTAATCAGCGATATGTGGTCGTCTTTTCTTTCTTTACAGCTGTGTGCACGGTTATTTGTATTGCATTCGAAACTATGTTGATTACGCAAATCCATACTTTTTTGATCAACATATATAATTTGATAAAATCGAGTAAATTCATAGACATGGCATGCGTAATTTATACAACCAAAATGCACATTGATAACCATAAGCAATAAAAGTGATATACAAAAAATTTGCTGTTTAAGTATTATGTATAAAAAATTTGTTGATAAATACATTAAATTATAATTAATTTATTGATACCATTAACCGCAGTAAAGTGTTTTTATTTTTTAAATGTTCTGTGTACGGTTGTTAATCTCATTTTATTTTATGAAAACAAATCAGACATAAGCAAGATGTTCCGTTTTTGTTCATGTGCACAAACATAGTTCTATGTTAATTGACATAATTATTATAAAAGTGTGCAAGCTGGGCATGACATCATATATAGTTTTTGTGCATGTGTACGTAAATGGTTTCGATAAAATATTAACTTAAATACATACATAAATCATGTAATACAACAAAAGCCGTAAACATACTATGCACAGCGTTGTTAATGTTCTTTATGCTGTATATGTTGCTTTTACGTTTAACGTGTTTGTTAATGTTAACATATACTCTTATTATGCTTAATTAAGAAAAATGTGCACATAAATAGTTCAATGTTAATTGACCTTATTATTATAAAAGTGTGCAAGCTGGGCATGCCATCATCGATAGTTTTGTGCATATGTACGTAAATGGTTTCGATAAAATGTTAACTTAAATACATACATTAATCATGTAAAACAACAATAGCCGTAAACATACTTTGCACAGCGTTGTTAATGTTCTTTATGCTGTATATGTTGCTTTTACGTTTAACGTGTTTGTTAATGTTAACATATACTCTTATTATGCTTAATTAAGAAAAAAACAACCGATAGTTTGTTTTTGAATGTGCACCTACATAGTTTATGTTAATTGACTCATTTTATGATAAACGGATGCACACTGAGCTGACACCGTCGAAAGCTTTGTGCATGTGTACGTGAATAGTTTCGAAAGAATGTTTATTGAAATACATTAATCAACCTAGTAATTCAACACAAGACGTAGAAATATGGTACACAGCGTTGTTATTGTCCTTCATAATGAATATAGTACTTAACGTTTTAACCTGTTTGTTATTGTATATATATAATCAAATCAGGGTAGAAGTAAAAACAACAGGTATTTCGTAATTTTTGTTCTTTTTAATTCTATTTCATATATGGTCTGCTAAAAAATAAAAACATGCCAAACGTATCTAGATAACAAATTTTAACTCCAGCAATTTAGCGTGTTGTTACTTTTGTTTAACTTGTACTCTTAATATTGTACACTACACAACGTATAATTTTGTATTTTTGCTCATTAGAATACTAACTCATGTGCTATGTACAATTAACACATTCAATATGCCTGTAGCTTGTGCACAAGTTTTTCTCAGGCAAATACTTTTTTTCACCCTGTACTATGACATATGCCTTACACTGTACCTTGTTAATTGAAATGTTGTATTTGATCTAATCATATAGATGCTTGTGTAGCTTAAAAACTCCATTAACTACTAAAAACGTTATTAATTGTCCATAAATACAAATCCTTCGATGATAAAAAAAACATGCTACTCAAATGAAACCAGAGGAAGGATAAATTAATTGAAAAAAAAACCTATTCTTTGATGCATCATCTCTGTTTTTGTCAAATTTCGTTTTCGACATTCAACCGACAAAAACTCAAACAATATTAATACCTATATTGTAAGTCGCATAAATAAAAAAAAATACTGTATTATACAACCTACCTTTTATGATTCCTTAATGACATACAAAAACACTATGATAGATACAGATAATCATAATTTTAAAATATCAGTTGACATAAAAACATATTCAAATTTAATTCAAAATACATATTATAACATGGGCTATCCAATACATAAATGGAAACTACAATATTAACGTTGAATGTGAGGGGTTTAGGAAATAAAGATAAAAGAATGCAAGTGTTTGAATGGCTAAAAGGTTTAAATTATTAAATATTCATGTTACAAGAGACACATTTAACTGAATCAAATTTTCAATAATGGAAACATGACTGGCCTGGTCGATTTGTATGTAGTGGATGTAAGTCAAATAGCGAAGGTGTAGGGATATTTTTACACCCCTACAGTGACCTAGAACTATCTAACTTCAATGAAATAATTAATGGAAGGTTAATAGCTATAGACATTAAAATTCAAGATATTAACATCACATTTATTAACATTTACGGGTCAAATAAAGATGACACATATATTTTCCAAAAACTAAATAACTATTTATTGTCAAATGCTGATAAAAATGTAATAATAGGCGGTGATTTTAATACTGTCTTAACGGGACTTGATAAGAAAAACGGTAATTTTAATACCCATACAAAATGCAGGAAACTTCTAAATGACTTAATGGCCACCAATGAACTCAGTGACATTTGGAGAATAAAACATCCAGACAAAAGCCAATTCACATGGCATTCTAACTGTAAATTACACATATTCTGCAGGCTTGACTTTTTCTTGATATCTAATAACTTATGTAACCTTATATCAAAATGTAACATAAAACCTGGATATAAAACGGATCACTCTTATGTACAATTAAATATAGATAATTTACTTTTAGGAAAAGGAAGTGGATACTTTAAAATTAACAACTCTATTTTACTAGATGTCGAATACCAAAACAAAATCAAACAAAGTATCAACGACATAACAAATTTAAATAAAGAATGTAATCCAAATACAAAGTGGGAACTAATTAAAAGTACAATCCGTAATGAAACAATTAGATACTGTTCAATAAAAAAGAAACAATCGAAAAAGGAGGAAGAAATCTTAATGGCAGAAATTTAAACACTAGAACAAAATGCAATAAATTGTAATCCTGCCAACTTAACAGAAAATATAACACAGCAAATAAAAACTAAACAACAAGAATTAGAACAAATATATGACAAAAATATTAGTGGATACATTTTAAGATCAAAAGCTATTAAAGTCGAAGGAAATGAAAAGAACTCAGCATACTTTGCCAACCTAGAAAAAAGAAAAGCCGAAACGAAAACTATCCATAAACTGATTGTAGATAACAAAGTATTAAAAGAAAAAGACATAATATTAGAAGCACAAGTTAAATATTACGAATCCCTTTATAAACAAAATCACATTGAAGAAAATGCTTCGGATTTCTTCGCAGTTCCCATTAATAAACTAAGTGAAGAAAACAAATCAAAATGTGAAGGAAAACTTACGGAGTATGAATGTGGGTGTGAACTACTTGGAATGGCGAATAATAAAAGTCCTGGCTCCGACGGACTTACTGTTGAATTTTATAAAATATTTTGGCCCACATTAAAAGAATACTATACCAGATCAATAAATTATTCTTTTGAAAATTGCGAACTCACTGCTCTACAGAAACAGGGTATCATACCACTTCTTCCAAAACCTGATAAAAACCTGGACTACATAGCAAATTGGCGACCTATTAGCTTACTAAATATCGATTACAAAATTGCAACTAAGTCTATAGCTAACCGCCTGAAACAAGTATTAAACCAAATAATAACTTATGACCAAACTGGTTTCATGAAAGACCGATATATAGGTGAAAATGAAAGACTATTATTCGATGTAATTGAATATCTTGAAATTAACAATAAACCTGGACTTTTATTCTTTGCAGACTTCGAAAAAGCATTTGATAGTTTAAATCACTCTTTTATCACACATTGTCTTGAACACCTCAATTTTTTTCCACAACTTATTCAGTGGATAAAGGTATTTTACAAAGATATAAATAGCATTATTATAAACAATGGTCACCTTTCAAAAAGTTTTAAGATAGAAAAAGGCGTTCGGCAAGGTTGTCCACTATCATCTTCCTTGTTTATTTTATGTATAGAAATACTATCAAATTATATAAATGCCAATAAAATTATCAAAGGAATAAAAATTAACGACGAGGAAATTAAGCAAACTTTTTTTGCGGACGATGCATCCTTTTTCACTGATGGATCAGAAAAGTCATTTGAAGCACTAGTGAAAACTCTTCACAACTTTAGCAAAATATCAGGACTTAACCTCAACTCATCAAAATCTACAGTAATGCGAATTGGATCTCTTAAAAACTCAAAATCTGAATATTGTATGAAATGTAAATTTATTTGGACATCTGATGGGGCTAAAACACTAGGAATGAACTTTTACAATCAACACAAACTTAATGTTGAAAAGAACCTAATGCCGAAGATTAAAGAATTTGAAGCCTGCTTAAAACAGTGGCAACATCGAAAACTCACTTTAATGGGAAAGGTTACTGTTATAAAAACTTTTGCATTACCAAAATTAGTATACCCATTTTCATTTCTCCCAAATCCAACAAAGGAAGCATTAGATGGATTAACAACAGCTATGTTTAAATTTATTTGGGATGATAAGCCCGATAAAATTAAAAGAAAACGATTGACTCAACCTTATGAAAGTGGAGGCCTAAAGCATACAGACATTCACTATTTTTTGAACGCCATAAAAGCGGGCTGGGTAAAAAGATTTTTCGATACAAATAATCATGGCAAATGGAAACTCCTGTTGCACGAAAAACTGAAAAACTTTGGAACAAGTCTTATATTTGAATGTAACTTAGATGAAGCTATAATAAAAAACGTAAGTAAAGAAAATGTATTCTTGAAAGATATGCTAACCGCATGGCAAGGTATCAAAAACCAATATAATAATAGTTCACAAAGAAATATCCCTGTATGTCATCATGTGTTATGGAATAACAAAGATATAAAAATCAATAGCAAATCCATCTTTCTAGTAAACTGGTATAATAAGGGTGTAAAAACAATTGGACAGTTATACAATTATCGAAGAAATACATATTATACATTTAATGAAATTCAATACTTATATAACATAAATGCACAATAATTTTTAAATTATTATTCACTATTATCCGCGATTCCAAACGAATATAAAACAATATTACATACACAAGGGATGAATACATTAACATTGCCAGAAAAAACTTTTCGTAATGTAAAAGAGAATACCAAACAAACAAACAAAACACTTTATAGTATACAACAAAAATCACAAATTACAAATGACAACAGTACTGAAATGAAATGGTAAAAACAATTGAATCTAAACGAAAATACCGACTGGAGAATTATATATATAATTCCTTTAAGTCAACTATTGATACATATCTGCGTAACTTCCAATATAAATTCTTATCTCGAATAATACCAACAAATAAGTTTTTAACAAAATGCGGACTGAAAGAGTGTAGTTTGTGCGAGTTTTGCCAATCAGACATTGAAACAATTGACCACTTATTTTGGGAATGCGCCCACATTCAAGAATTATGGACAAAACTGCAGTACTTTCTAAAACAAGTGAATATTGAAGTAAAATTAAACAAAGAAATGGCCTTTTTTGGCATTATCGACAAAAAAGTTTACAGGGATGGTTTGAATTTTATATTAATTTTAATAAAAACATTCATATTTAACATGAACATTAAAAAATGCATCCCAAACTTCAATATTTTTAAGAATTATCTTAAGCTAAAAATACAGACAGAAGCAGAAATTGCCCTCATTAAAAACAAACATGAAAAACATAATCAAAAATTGATCCACTTTATTAGATATTTTTCAACCAATATCAACCAAGATAACTTCTTTGAATACATATGTGCCCATAATCTTAACACTAGTATGTTTTATGTTTTTATTAAACGTCAACCTAACTTATAACATTAACCCAAGCTAGAATTGAAAGCTTTTTTATTATGATTTGAACATGTTTGAAAATGTTATGTTTATATTATTTTTTTCAAGAACCGTCTAAACACATTGTTTGTTGTGTGTGAATGCGTGTGTGTGCTTATGTGTGTGTGTGTGTGTGTGTGTGTGTGTGTGTGTGTGTGTGTGTGTGTGTGTGTGTGTGTGTGTGTGTGTGTGTGTGTGTGTGTGTGTGTGTGTGTGTGTGTGTGTGTGTGTGTGTGTGTGTGTGTGTGTGTGTGTGTGTGTGTGTGTGTGTGTGTGTGTGTGTGTGTGTGTGTGTGTGTGTGTGTGTGTGTGTGTGTGTGTGTGTGTGTGTGTGTGTGTGTGTGTGTGTGTGTGTGTGTATGTGTATGTCTGTGTGCGTGTTTTGTGTAACAATATATGTTGTTTGTGTAAAGACTTTTATGAATGTTTACACTGTAGCATATTTCTATATACTTATGTACAGCTCAAAATAATTTGAATGAATGTGACTTTTATTTTATAAAACCCATGTTTTTATATTTGCAAATGTTACTGGTGTCAATATAAATATCAAACATGGAAAAATAAATGAGAAAAAAAATATTTAGAAGAAAATCATCAAAACCACTTAAACAAACAGCAATTGCATTGCATTTCAGAATTTTGTGTCGAAGTGTTTTCGGAAAGTGGAAACAGTAAAGGCAATTGAATCATTTAAAATAAAAGTTTATTTAGTATACTGTGTCATAGGCTATCGCTTTTTTAAACTGAAATTTCGATCATATGTAAAAACTACAAAACTAACCTTAATGTGCAAGATTACAGACTGTTTCTTCAACCGGCGTTGACTTTTGCGATCACGTGATACAAGTTGTTCACCCCCGGTGATATATGAATAATGGCACTTAAGAAACATGTATATACGTTTTACGTATATACGGATTATATATAAACGTGTTAAAATCCATACAATTGGATTTTAACTGATACCTAATCGTCAAAGTTAAGTTATGACGGATTGTTGGTGTTTAATCAAATAGACACTAATTCTTTGACTATTCCTAAAATTAAGGACATGCGTAACATACCAACTGGAATGGAATACAAATACACAAAGCGAGTTATCATAAATACTGGTGCCTATATGAATGCTTATTCAAACATTGTATCGTTATGTAACTATCCACCATACTATTACCTAAGACAAGTCGTATGAAAAAAGCTGACAGGAACATACACATGCAAGAACTATAAACGTGTTGATTGTAAACTTGTAAATCTCATTTATCGAGAAAAACGGCAATGTGTTATTGATGGCATATAAGGACTGTTAGGCCTTTTAATAGAATGATATGCAAAGGAAATAACTAAATGCATGTATGTGTTCTAAGTTGTATTGCTAAAAGGCCATTTTGCAAAGAAGACTTTAATGGAAAGACACATGGGCCCGTGAGCTCGAAACTGTTCATATTATGAGCAAATGGAAAGTAAAACCACATCAACAGCATAAAATAATTTAATCAGTACATTTACGATGACATTTAATGTAATGGAATGCATTTTTGTGCATATTTTACTGAAAATCAGCAAAAAATGCTCCAATTTTGGAGGCAAAGTCTAATATCTTTATGTATAACTAACAAGTATTTTGATTAAAATGTACTTAAAATCAGGTAAATTTAATAAGTGTATTAATTTCCTTTAAAACAAATGAAAAAGAAAACTTTATGGTCAAGAATACGATCCAGATATCATTAAATAATATTTTAATTGATGAAGTGATTTGTAACTGTATTTTCATTTGATCTTCGACTTCAATCTGAAAAAGCCTTATATACATGAACATAATAATCTGCAATTCTGTCGTGTGTGTTTCTTTCCCCATAGTAATACTGTATTCAAATAGTAAAGCTTAATGCGAGTGAACTCGTTTATATTCGAGATGAAGAAAGCTTACTTATAGCCCTCTACTGCCTGATAACCCAAGCTAAAATAAGTCGTAGCTTGCTGATTCAAGCCGAAATAGGTCACAGTTTGCAACTTCGATGATACGCGTGTCACAGTACAGAATGCATGCTTAAATATAAGTAGTACGTTTGAAAAAAGAGTCTTGCTAAACTATAATTAGTACTTATAAAACAAAGTGTCTTTTATTTCATTGAAACGAATTTTGTTTGAAGAAAAAAAAATGTGTCTGTTCAAAAGCGCTTGGTGCGATATACATGTTTACTTATTTTTGCGTGTGTACTTAATCGATTAACTCTTAAGGCTTCTAGCGCAATCGCTTGTATAATTCTATCTATGCAATTAATTATAGAAAATTGTTCGTTATTCTACAGATTACAATGCGTTTTTTTCAGTAACGTGTTCACCTAAATCAATTTTTTTCCAAGTGTGTTTGGAATTGGATTATAGGTAGATCCAAAAGTGTGCTACTGCTCGTTGGCGCTGTTCGGCAAACGTTGCTGTAATTTCACCCGACTTATATTTTAAGTTGTGTTCAAATACATCCTTGCTTGAAATTAATTCCTGAGTCAGACAAAAAAAAAGATAAAAGTCATAAAACTTATCCTCGGCGGTAAAACAATTTGGCCGCCTGTGAGAAGTTTGTTTGAAAAGCTCTCCAAAAACAAGGATATTATCATTAAGTGTGGGACATCTTAACTCTGCACAAATGTAAAGACAATTATCCCCATCAAGTGATTTCTACTGATAGCATGTTCTGATTTCTGTGCCAAGCTGTTTGTTTTCACAGCTGATGTGTGCACAAAAAAAAATGATTTTATCTTATCTGAGTACACATTGCTCACGAAGACCTTTTGTGACAATATTGTGTGCGTCGTCTGTTCGTTTTCATGTACCATATTAACACTTCAGAGCACACATGGATTGCTCAATTTTCACGAAACTTTTTCCGCACATTTGTCGCAATGATATTTCGGACAACGTCACTAGGTCAGATTAAAAAAAGGGCTTGTGAAAACTCTAGAAGAAACATGTGTTACACAATCTTCATGAAGCGTACCCAGAACATGTGTTTTTATGATATATCAGCAGAGTGTTTGGAAACGATTTTTGTTCGTTTAAAACATGGCTGTCTGCGGGAGGGGGGTAGCAGCTGTTATAACATGGGTATAGTCAAACCTTGTGACACTCTAGAAGTCTGATGTTTTGCACAATCATTATGAGACTTGCATATAACCTTTTTTTCAAATGATATATCAGCATAGTTTGAAAATGGCCCTTGTCCTTTTAAAAACATGGCCACCGTTGGGTAGGGCAGTTTTCTTATGTGGCTATAGTGAAAAAAGGAGGTGGGGCAGTTGTTCGAGGCTGAAGTGATATATTGTGGACGCGCTAGAAGACAATCATCATTAATTTCAATCAGAACATTTTTAATGATATCTCGGCTGAGTTTGTAAATTATTCCGGTTTGGTTTTTCTTCTTTTGCGTCTGGGAAACCATGTAAACACTTAAAAACACATATCATGTTGTCCAATTATCATTAAACTTGCTCAGAACATTAGTTCTAATGATTTCGAGGTCGAGTATGAAATAAGTTCCGGTCCATTAAAAAAACACGCTTAGTGGTTCTACTGACCTATTGTGTAGACAGCGATGTTTTAACAAAAGGGATTAAAATGTGCGAAAGCGACTCTTTGCGGATAATGGAGCTTGTCTGTCAAAATCGTCAATACTATGCGTATCCTTGGAAATTTATGAAATTCTACGCTGGATTATAGTGTGCAATCGATAATTGCCGGGCGTAAAATCGGATGATTGATAACGATAGCGGAAGTGGCAAATGCGCGGTTATTTTCGGGCACTATTTTTTTCAGAGATCTTTTTTTTTACAAGACGAAAAAAAGTAGGGTCGGGACCAAAATCGTAGGTAGGGTCGGGTTACCCCCCGAACCACATCTTTTTTTGTTGAAACTTCTATATCTTCAGACTCTAACTCTATATATCGCAAAGTGTAAGATATTGCTACTGCAATAAATGATGAAGCCATTATTGATAAATTGGCAAGTGTTCCAAATGGTGATCTTGTAGCCATTGAGGCTTGATATCATAGAAAAAAGTTGTTTGACTAAATACTACCAGTGTAAAACTTATGCATTTTCCGGGCTGACACCCAATAAGGCCACTTCTGAAAACCAAACATTTTCATACACAATAATTGATGAGATAATTAAAAATGAATTTGAGCATTCTATTGTTGTTGATAAAAAGGTGTTCTTCTTTCCTACTTTAAAAAAAAACGTTTTGTTGAAATTGCTGAATAAGAAGGATTTTCAAATGAAGCAAACTCTTATAAAAGTTCCAATTTGAAAAGGTTGTTTGAAAAATTATGGCCAGAGGTATCCTTTATTCATCAGCATGAAAAGCCTGACCTAGTTTGTTCGTCTAGTTTGACTATTAATGATGCTGTCAGAAAGTCAAAGGAGATGGAACAGGTCATTCAAGATGACAATGAGTGTTCATACGATGAACTACCAGAGTCAGAGGACGACACAGATGAAGCTGCATTTCATAAGGCGATGGGTATTTTGAGAAGACGAATTATAGAGAATAATCTTAAATTTGATGACTTCTTTTACGCTCCAGAAGAAATCAAATTGTCAGATCAGAAGCAGTTTGTGGAGCCTCTTCTTTACAAGACAGTGTGTTGGTTACATGACAAAAATGCTACAAGGAAGCTTCTGAGAGGACCATTACAAGATGTCTAGCTGTTGCTTGTGACCTAACTACACTTGTCACGTAAAACCCATCTCCTAAACACCTGGGCTTAGGGATACACCTCAACAACGAGTTTGGCAGCCGCCATCTGATTGAAGAATTGTACGCTCTTGTTTATTCCATCTCATATCAAGATCTTCGGTTATTCTTGACTTCAGCAGCCCAACCGAGCATTGCATCACACAAAATAACAGACTCTGGTGGTATTGTACCAGACAATATACTACCTAGAGACCAAAGGGGGAAGTTTGTAGTGGCAGTTGCTGATAACTGGAATCTGAATGAGCGAACAGTTGATGGTAAAAGGACGACTCATGCGATGACAAGCATGTTGGTCAGCAGTGCGCCAGCCGAGTCAACGAGGATTCCACGACTTCCGAAAGCAACAAGTAGGACGTTTGACAGTCAGTCACTTCCTGGTTTACAGGATTTGTTTTTCAGTGTTTGTAACTTGAAAACATAATTTGTTATTTGCATCATTTGTATTAGTAAATACAATGTAAAACTTCATAATTTAAAACATTTGTAAATAACGTTTATGAGTCTGTATCAAGCACTTATACCTGGTTAGATTTGATTGTTGAATAAATATGATACATGGAATACTGCATAGCTGTTCGTTACATTTGCCTTGATAAGTCTTAAAGTATGTATTAAAGATTAAAAGCAAACTTATTAAACTTGATGGTTATAATGCCAAATGACTTTCCACGAACCAGGAAAATGGCCACATAGCGTATGTAGTCTTGGTTACCATGGTTACCAACACAATTTTAGGCATTAACTTTTGTTTAAAATGAAGCTTGTAAATGTTGCTATATAATAAAGAGTTTAGTTATCACAGCAAATGTAAAGCATTTGAATTAAAAAAGAAAATGATATGTCAATACTCAAATTTTCGTTTATTTTTCCATTTTGGCCATGAAATGACCTTGACCTTGACCTTTGGTGACCTTGGTGATCTGTTTGGTAGAAGCCCTATATCAATGGATTACTTCTATCAGATATTAAAGTCAGTACATATAGGTGTTCAATAGACGTATTCCATTCATCTTTATTAGTTATTGAATCATAAAACGGCGGCCATCTTGGACTCCATCTTGGATTTCTAAGCCCTCTAGCACTTTCCAGAAAAACGACATCTTGTTCTGAAATCTACAGACCCTGACGAACATTTTTGTATATTAAACCCTCTGTTTATGAGTTGTGGCCAGTTAGATGTTATAAAGCTTAACAAATTTGCAGCAATATTAATCGTAGGAAACAGATGTATACAGCATTAAAATAAGCTTTCATCACTTCTGCTGTCCAGACGTAAAACAATTTTTGGAAGAAAGAATATCATTAGTGTATGAGGTACATTTTGCCGTTTAAGTCAATTAGTATTTCAACGAAAATTCGATTCTTAAATTTAGCGATTTTAAGGTTTGGCCATGCCTTCAAAAAGATAGCTACAAAATCTATTCATTTTTAAAACCTTCGCATTTAGTATGAGTTTGAAGTTTAAATATTGTTTAATTTTAATTTAAAGACCAAGCAAGCTATATCGTTACCAAGTCATATGTTTATAAGTTTGCTACTTTTTTAAATGTATGTGTACTCTCGGATATACCAGACCTGATATTTTAAACATAAACTGTCTATCTTAACTAGAGGTCAAGGACGATTTGAGTGCCGTCCGTATGCTACATAATGCGAAATATAAAGTGCGTGGTTATTTTATATCATCATCGAAGTTTAACTCTTATGACATAAAATACTCCACACACATGCCGTTTACACGTTTTATTAAAGGAATGATATTTGTTTACTTGACAGCATAAATAATAAAAATAAGTGAATAATAATGCCTAAAACAGTTACGCTTGCGAATATTAAACCACTGCAAAGTTTAAAATGTTATTTATATTATTTAAAATGCTGTTTGAATAAAATACCAATGTTGTTTTGATATATTTTATTGACATATGTCAGCTTTGTGATTCTTTCTTATCTATTTTTATGGTACTTCAGTCGATTTCAAAGCCCATTTATTTATTTTAACCATTCTATGTATGACAACATGAATATACAAATATGCATCTACCTTCATTCATTGCAAACATTTCTTCCAATCATGACGTTAGTAAATTTACATCAACAACAATAACAACATTCACACAGCCAGAATAATCCTTTTTGTGGTTAATGTTTTAAACCAAACCGTTGTGCTAGGGATTAAGTCAGAAACATATCATTAAACATGACGTCCGTCGTCGTTTTCCTCTGTCTGATGCCGTTTGTGTTCAGTGCCATTTTCAAATAGAGATTCCTTGAGCAATTTCTCCCGACGCACGCTGCGACTTTTCCCCGAACGGACAGTGCGGGTATACGAAATACAAAACTTTAATATTATATTGCAAATGTATTAGTATAAATGCCTGATAAAATGATGAATATACAGAGCTAACATTATGCACGTAAAAATGCCTTATTTGCTCATACAGTCATAATCCCGTTCAACGGGTTGTAAACATAATTTTATCACTTTAACAAATCGTCAGGACATTAAAAAATTTAATAGTTATTAATTGAAATTCATATTTTCCTTTATTGATGTTTAATATTTATTGTTATGCAATGTTTTGCTTTTACCTTTAAAACCCCAAGTCACAAACAATCTATAAAAACTAAATAGTTTGTAATGAACATCTCACCAACCAAAATACGAACGCATTCAATGACCCGAGGAAATTTATTCGCTTTGAGCATAACTGTTGCTAAATAGCTTCCTGAATATTGACTAGGGCTGAATTTTACAATTGAATTTATATATAATATGTTATTTTATTGATGTTTCCATTTGTCAGGACGTTGTTCTCATTGACAGAGCTGATGTATAGTACTTGAAAGTATTGTAAGGCTCTTATATGACCGAACAGCTGTGCAAACCCCTGGCCAACTCCTTCGAACTTGATTTTTTTTAAATTGTTTGTTTATTCAATGTTTAATTTGGTTTATACCACACATACGAAATTAGCCTCACATATAATGTAAAGAATAGTGATGGTCACCAAGAATTCACTAAGCAATGTCGGATTGAATCAATTGACGTTTTTGACTTTGAGAATCGATATGCATGCGTGTTTCCAGACAATACAATATTTCTCACAAATCCTGACAAGATTGATTGTTACATCTTAAATATTTAAGAAATTACGTTTGAACTAAGCATAATTATACTTAAGCATTATTATTAACTTGTGAATATTTATATGATAAATGTAATGCATGTTAAGCGTTCAGATATGGAAGTGGAGGTTTGCATTAAACAGCCCTGTGAGAAGTTTTAACTTACCTAAACTGTCTGTATATCGACTTTGACTTTAAATTAAACACATAGCCATTGTTAAAGGCACACGATCCTTATTCAGCTCACCGGTTAGACGTAAAGACTACACAACTCAAAAATTGGCATCCTATAGGAAGGAATATAATCGATGAATAAAAAAAATGTGTAAAATAACGAAACAAAAAAAAATGGTTTAAAGAATTAAATTAAAAAATGTTATGGCTTATATATTGCAAAACCTCCTACATGTTAAGGGCTGCTTGAACAATAACCTCTATGAGCTGAAAGGCATGCACTTAAACTCACTGCTAAATATTATCTTAATATGCTTATTTATAAAAATTGCGTTAACACTTATGCTTAATTCAATCATTTATCAATTACAAGTTTTTGTGTCTTAATTAAAATTACGTATAATTAAATGAAATCTATTATATTTCATTGATATTGCTTTAAAGCAGTTTAAAACAAAAGGTCTTTGCACTGCCCTCTCATAATCAGTGACTCGAGTTGTATGCATGTTTTTCTTTTATTTGTGTGTATGTCATGCCAATCAAATATGTTGTGTTTCATAATTTTCGGCCATTTTTATTGTTATAAATGAAGGATCATAGGTCGCCATGGCGAACTAGATATGATGTCCGTCTAGCAACAATGAGAGCAATTGTTTAGTCCTCACTGTGGGAGCGTACATTCGACCTCGTTTAAAATCATCAACTACTGTATCTACTAAGGAAACGCAATCGAGAGCGGTCAAATAAGCATTAGGCTTTCGATTTATCAGAGCTAAAATAAATAGGTTAAAAATAAAAGATTACAATCATAATATGTTTATGTGTTGTTGACGTAGATGATGTTGTATTTTATTTATACTTGAGAAAGCTATGCCTTCATGTATGAAACAGTTATAAATTATTAGAAATGCTTGAATACATAATTTGTATTTAACAACCGCGTTCTGATAAATAGAGAAAAAACGCTGCTTAGGGCCAGTGGCCTCATCAAATAATTGTTTTTATACTGTAACTTACTGATCTTGATGCACATTTAAATGCAAAAAAAAAACAAGGAGAAAACCAATCAATAACGATCAATGGATTGTACTTTGCCGTCCCTGTTATATTCGGCATGCCAACAATGTTCAAGTACACTACGTCATTTTACTAGGGTAATGGGATAGTTCCTATTATCGTGAATTTGATAAGAGCAATCCTACGAACCAGTACAATTATCTGCGTCATGATAGATTTCGGTTTATTAATAGTTAAATAATCAGTGTATTGTAATTTTGAAAAGCATTAGTATATTTAGAAAAGGAAGTGAGGATTTACGTTTTCATTATGGATCCATTATTGAAGAACATTTATTTATTGACACCGATGTTATACATTCCAGCTTCCTTTCAGGCGCAATATCATGTGCACGAAATAAAACAGTCGACAAGAAACATAGTCATCTGTAATTGATGTGAAGATATTAAAATACACGTATTTGATCAATTACTGTGCTCAGTCCATTATTTAATTTAAGGTACAGCGTTGGGAGTGTTCGCGAGGCTTAAGAATCTCAACCACGAGCCTTGGCGAATCAAATGTACAGATCCCAATGACAGTATTTGATAATTATTGTATTGTGTAATCGTGTAATTTATACATCAAACTTATTTATAGATTTTTTGAAATGTAAAAAAGGAGAATAAACGTTGATTCATTTTTTTCATCCTGTATAGATGTTGTTTATCATAATCTAACTGTCTTTATAATTGTTCAATTTTAATCCAACATTTCGAGAGTAATTTGTTATTGATAAGATATATATCAAGTTCATACAATGTTATATATATATATATATATATATATATATATATATATATATATATATATATATATATATATATGTGTGTGTGTACACATTACTATTTGGTTAATAACAGCGCATTCGTCACGTTCATATATATGAATTGGCAATCCCGAAATCGTATCTGCAAAGAAAGTCTGATAATCATCCGTAATATTTTATATAAGGCAAGTGACCAATTTGCTATGCTTCAAAGTCCAGTACATACAATACCGAATGAAACATAAGCATGATGCAAGCTACGGTCACCGCACAGACACAAATACACCCGTAGTTAAACCCCAAGCGATTTCCGTACGTTTTTCAAATGTATAGCCATTCAAAGTTCATATATTACAGAATACTGACATGGAATAATTTTATAGGAGTAAACAACTGTAGATAATAAGTAATTTACAAAGACAGTTGGCCGGAATTATTATGAGACATGTGGTTTCACATTAATTATGGTTCTATCTAACTTTCAAACCTTCAAATTTGCATCAATAAAATATTGTTTAGAATGTAAATACTTTAGTTTTCTTAGACGAATTTGTTAACTGCAGTGTAGTCATGATTCTAATGTTCATATCTTGTCTAAGACACATCACTTGAGGCATGGTATTACAATGTATCGAAATGATAACTTGGATGTGCCAATTGTGGCATATGTTTTATGTATTTAACATTATGACATCGACTTTGTTTTTTTAGCACCTGATGTAACGAATTGTTTTGCACCAGTTTTGCGAGAATAAACACATAGCTCAGAATTATTAGCTTAAATGAAACACATACACACTTGACATAATTGAAAACACGAAATAAATACTTTCAGTTATCAACGTATTGGAACGCTTTATGAAACCCATTACATTTTCTTACCCCGGAACAGGAAGGGGGAGGGCAAACGTTGATATTGTCTTAAATTAGCTTAACAATTCAAGTGAACTTCCAAATTAACAACAAGAACAGGGACTAAGTTTCTTTCCTTTACCAAATCAATGGCTAGATACACATGAGACATACTTTTTGAAACTGTTAAATAAAAAAGATATGTCAATTTTCTTCCAAGAAAATGCCACAGGCCCAATTGATGTCACCCTCAGAAAAACAAACGCCCTATGCCTTCATTAAAGCACTCCAAACGTTAATATTTCAACGAACATGAACAGAGTGCAGATTTAATGCTAATACAGTATTTATGAAAAAGTAAATAGCCACACAATTCGTGGATGCGATTGCTTATTGGTTATTATACCTAAGGAGGGAAGGAACTGTTTACAAATAAGAACTCCTTTCAAACACGAAGACATACACGGTCATTTCGTCAAATGTAACCTTTCAAGTCTTTTAAACATGCCTTACGTATCAACGTTTATTAAGCTATTTGTACCACACGTGTACAATTTCAGGTCAATAAGACAAGTATAAATATTCACAAAAGGCAAGGAGTGTGATAAATTGATTTTGCGTTCATGTTTTTGTTTCGGTCTACATATATACATTGAATTGAAATCGTTTAAGATACCATTTTCGTTGAATTTAATACATGTTGGAGTAGGTGAGATTATTTGCTAGCCCCCCTAACCGGTTTAAACCCACAAAGCTTTGCATGGAATCTATCATTTTTTAAAGTCTAAAAATGGCGTGTTCGTCTTATAGTGGTCGACCAGCAGAAAATGTGCACTTCAACAAACACTGAGGTAAACTTATATATTGCGAAAGCATATTGTAATTCCAGAACGTTATTCTATTTTGAAAGGCGTGACTGAAAATGCACAAAAACCCACATCGGTTATAAGATCACTCGACAATTTAACAGTGTCGTTGCCGCGGCTGGAAATTACTGCAGTTGACGAGAGCGTTCGACTGAATTGAGAGCTGTGTCCATAACAGCAGGGAAACAATACCACTTGATGACTACTTGGGCATTTGAAATTAACTGGCTTTCGAAATATTTCGATTCAGAAACTCAAGGAACCATATCATTAGGTAAATGTAACGGACTCGCGAGCGATTCAATTAACTAGTCAGTAAAATAAATGCAATCGAGCTAAAATAAATAGTTTAACTAATTATACTAGTTTCTGAATATGCACTGTTAGTTTTATTTCTATCATGCACAATATGTTCAACATAAAGGAATCTTGCCTATAATTTATCATATTAAAGCACATAGCACAGTTTACCTTCACAATTTATATACTATTAATGGTAAATGATGAATGAATGACAGTCTCACACCTCGTTTTGGACATTTTGGGCATTCTCACATGCATGAAAACAATTAAAAGTATTAGTCAAATTTTGTCTACTTTTGATCTTATATTTTATTTGTCGAAAGTTTTAATAATAATTTGCATAATCGGTTTATCATACGTTTCAATAACAAAAATAATAATGATATTATAATATTTGTGGTTATGACTTGACGCGCGTTTATTTGTGATCAGCGCATGTATAACAATGCCATGTTACATTAAAGCATATACGACAACATACTGTTTGGTTAAACATTGACCACGTCAACCATACACCGAAATTCAAATAATATAGATTTACTTCAATATTCATACACATGTAGTTACAACAATATACTAGTAATCAAATATAATTAAAAACAACTATGAAGGAATCCCGGTGCATCCATTACCACATCACAACAGCAATCGTTTTTGCGTTGGTTGCTTTTAAAGTTGTCTGTGTGGCAAACCAATATTATCAAAATAATGCCATGCACTTCAAATGTTTTGACCATTTTTGTTACTGTTTATGCGTGTAAAAAACGAAGGTTCCGAAATTTACCACATTTTGAATAATCATCCTTTGTATTACGCATATACATGTAGAACCGTTTGCGTAAGCTTGTCAAGCACTCGTAGTGATAGTGGGGTTCAGTATCTAGTATAAACCAATGCACTGCTTATAACATGCATAGATCGACAAACTCAGTCAGACTTGAGAGTGTTGGCGGAAGGAATAGTCCATTTTCTATAGATTTGTTTGTATTACTTTTTTCAAACATGAAGTTGGCCGTTGTGTTCCTCTGCCTGATGCCGTTCGTGCTCAGTGCCACCGTCAACGAGAGATTCATCGAATCTTTGCTCGGGGGATACGACAGTGAGTGTGTTTATGAAAACTATTACGCAAAGTTTACCACATTTTCACAATTGGAATGTTATCATAAAGATTTATACATGTGTATACATATAACTATTGGACCTCGATGATGTTTGAACAATATGCTCTTATTGTTATTGTCCTCGTTTTATCCATGGCATTAGCGAATCAAAACGGTGTCATAGGAAGTGGCCGCGTAATTAGGGACTTCTTTGTCAAGGCGGTGAAAGTCGACTGGGACTATCTTCCGCTGCAGATGAACGCGGTGGATTCATACGACACGTTTGTATCTAAATATTTATATAGAAAATTGTAAAACAATTTTACGACTTGAAATTCAGTTAAGCATCCCGTCAAAATACTTGCATGCATTTTTGCCCGCTCATTAACATTAATACCTGCAAGTATTTCAAATCGTCTGATCGTTTGTCCTGTTTGCAGATACCCGAAACATTATGTACACTATTTTAACTACAATATCACGTTAGTTAGCGTCACATATAAAACATTTACTTGTTTTTATTTTCTCTGTATGTACCGTTGAACGTATGAGCAAAATTATTGAACGATATTGAAAGTTTATATACAATTATAATGACAGTTCGCTTAAATGCCATTATAATTGTTTATAAACTTTCAATATTGTTCAATAATTTTGCTCATACGTTCAACGGTACATACAGAGAAAATAAAAACAAATAAGTGCTACATATGACGCTGACTGAAAAAGTGATATTGCAGCTGTTGACGCTAATGATTCATATCCGTTCGTAATAACGACGATTCTGTATTGCGCTCGTCTACGCTTCTCGTGAACCTATTATTGTCTCTGATTTCTTGTAATGGAATTCGATAATCCACAAATTTTCTCAGTTTCTGCGATACGACTTTACGAAAACAAATTCTCATCACACCACATTTTCAAAAATATGAAACACTTGTGTCTGGTAGATACTGGCACGAGACGCTCGTGCGGCGGAACAATCGCGTGGGCAGCAAATATTGGAAGTACGTGTACAAGCAATTCACCGACGACACCTTCACGACCGAGATCACTACCCCAAAATCATTCGGCATTGTCGGCCCCTTGTTAAGGGGAGAGGTCGGCGACACGATCCGTGTCCAATACCGGAACAACGTTTCGGTCCCGCTGTCTGTGCATCCGCATGGGGTTCAGTACACGAAGTTGAATGAAGGTGTGTATATAACTAAGCATGCGTGCGTATCATATGTACTAGTATTTGATTATAGTCACACTTTAAGGGACAGTTTGGGGGGTAATCAAATAAATTTTAGCGATACACGTGCTCTTTAAAGCTAAATATTCTGTTTAAACTTAATGTATCTCTATTGATATACATGTAGCTACTTATTATATTTTGTCTTACCTTATGCAAACACTATGTCTGTATAAGTCAACGAAAAGTATCCGAAATCCGTTGAGAAAAATTCTCATAAACAACGCAAAAAGTATTTGCGAACCTGAACACAGGCTAGATAAATATAGTTCTAAATCCCGATAAACGAATACTTATAAACCGATAATATAATCGGAGAAACTTTATAAAGTGCAAATCACACATTTGTGTCCTGCTTTGTCGTAATGACATGCTACGTTCGTAAAATACTATAGAAAAAATCATGAGTGTATGGACCGGTCAATATTTTCTTAAATTTGGACCGCTCGTACAAAACATATTGACGTATGACATCAATGCGAACAAGTTATACTGTGCGGTAGCGCTTTAGTGTAATTCGATGCAGACATTGATGATTGTTTAAGATGACACATTTATTTTCATCAATTATTATTTCAAGTTTTTTAATATAACATTTTATGTGAAACTTTTTTCAATATGTGAATATAGTTTATATGCGTTGTGTCCTGAGAAAACTGGGCACAATGCATGTGCGTAAAGTGTCGTCCAAGATTAGCCTGTGCAATCAGCACAGGCTAATCAGGGACGACACTTTCCGCTGTAATGACATTTTTCGTTTAAATGAAGTCTCTTCTTAGCAAAAATCCAATTTAGGCGGAAAGTGTCGTCCCTGATTAGCCTGTGCGGACTTCACAAGCTAATCTGGGACGACACTTTACGCACTTGCATTATGCTCAGTTTTCTCAGAACACGACTCATATTAGAAAACAACTTCAAGGCTAAAACAGTTGTTGTCAATTTGGGAAATTCTTTAAATAGCTGATTCGTTATTATCCTGTCAATTATTTTCAAGGTGCCCTCTATCAGGACAACACCAGCCAGAGGAACAAGGCGGACGAGAGCGTCGGTCCCGGAGGTAGCTACGTGTACACGTGGGAGGTCACTTCCGGTTTCGCGCCACGTGACGGCGACTCCAATTGCATCCCGTTCGGGTACCACTCTCATGTCAACGCTGAAAAAGAAACGAACGCAGGCCTATTGGGACTTTTGGTCATATGTAGATCGGGTAATTTCACGTCTATTTGAGTATAGTTATTTTCGATATCGGTTGATCTTAGGACGATATTTGTTTGGCTGTTTGTTAATGTATGGAATACCGTTAGGGCCCTCGCGGTTACACATTAAAATCCAGAGGGCGACAATGCGATAGTGCGATAGTACGATGGCGACAATGCGATATTACGATGACGACAGTGCGACAATACGATGGCGACAGTACGACAGTACGATGGCGACAATGCGATAATACGATGACGACAGTACGATAACGCGATAGTAAGATGGCGACAATGCGATAATACGATGACGACAGTGCGAAAATACGATGGCGACAGTGCGAAAGTACGATGTCGACAATGCGATAGTGCGATAATACGATGACGAAAGTGCGACAATACGATGGCGACAGTGCGATAGTACGATGGCGACAATGCGATAGTACGATGGCGACAATGCGATAATACGATGACGACAGTGCGACAATACGATGACGACAGTGTGATAGTACGATGGCGACAATGCGATAATACGATGACGAACGTACGATAACGCGATAGTACGATGGCGACAATGCGATAATACGATGGCGACAGTACGATATGACTATCGCATTGTCGCCATCGTTCTATCGCACTGTCGCCATCGTATTGTCGCACTGTCGCATTGTCGTCATCGTACTACCGCGTTGTCGCATTGTCGCCATCTTACTATCGCATTGTCGCCATCGTACTATCGCATTGTCGCTATCGTACTATCGCACTATTGCATTGTCGCCCTCTGGATTTAAATGTGTAAAAAAACACGATGGCCCTAACGGTATTCCTTAATAATGCGTGTCAGGGATGCTGAACCTGTAAAATAAAAGCTGTCATAAACGATTGATTTCCAAATTATATTACAAATGACTATTGATAAATGATTTTTGTCATCTTAAAACTGAAGAGTTTTATTTTATATTTATCTGATCCTTCAAAATATTGTATACATGTCGAGATGGCACTACGTTACAGCCATCCGTTTCTGCTCTCTTGTGGAGAAATATCGGTTTAAAGGATTTTATATCCAAACCCGTGATTTTAAACTTGATATTGGCATTCGGCCAGGTATTTTGACACCCCTTGGCATGCGCTCCGACGTAGATAGGGAGCTCGTACTATATTTTGACTCTATCGATGAGGGCAAATCATGGTTGGTGCATGAGAACCTAGAACGTTGCGGCGACCCCGCTGAATGCAAGCGTCTTGCCGACGCGGGCGATCCGGATTTTGAGGAAAGCTTGAAGAAGGATTCCATTAACGGTAATTATGTCATTTGGATATCTGAGTTGTTAGGCACTTTGTCAAGTTGAAAAACATGATATCGGTACCATTAGGCGTCAACTGTTTGTAATTTTAACGTCGGTTGGTCGTCTTTAGTTTGTTTTAAAATCTGTATAGGATTTGTTTATATCAGTTAAACCTTTGGCCAAATATGTGACTGGTCCGGGTTTTATACGGTCGTAAAGTGCATGCGCACTAAATTGCATATGTTATTCAGTACGCATGTACTTTAAGACCGTGCCGATATAATTATGCTATTAATGTTTAATTTAAATCGACTGACACCTTCCCTCGGTCAATGACACATCTTTTCAGTAAATAATGTCCTCTTTCTTCATTTTCTTTACACGATAAGCACGCATTCTGAGTAGATGACACGTAATCCTATTCCCATATGGTCCCATTGTAAAATTTATCGAATTCCGTTTTGCCTTTCATCAATATCTGATTGTGCGAACATATCAATTTAGAGATTTCGAGAAACGCAATAAAATGATATGTGATGTTACTTCTAAAAAAAAGGCATAAATGGGTTAAAGGGAATGAATCCTTCAATTACGTTTTCGTACTCATTGATGCTGCTGATGAAAATGATTACTTTGTTCAGTGACGCTAGACAACTTATGTAACCGTTCAATTCCAGTTTTCGCCGATCCTCGAAACACCTCGTGGGCTCATTTTTGACATTATATTTGAGTCATTCTAATAATCCAAATCCAGTGAGGAATGTATGTCCGTTTAGTCGTCGGACAGTTTATTTGATCTTCATCACACTTGGATAAATATATTTTGTGAGAATGTCTTGGCTGAAAATGATGATCGACCAATCGTCCAAGGGAATTAAGAGTAATTCAATTAGATTTATCGTAATTTAGCCGATTCTAACAGTTTTCTCCCATTGTTTTCTGTTCACTATTTTTCACTCTTAGACTATTACTTTTTTAGTTTAGATAAAACGCAACTGTTTTACTCTAAAAAAAAACACTTCGGTATTAATCATGGTACCATCAAATGGCGTCGATTCAAATAATAATTATTTGGCCACTCTACAAATCATCCAGCTATTCTTAACCTAGCAATGATCCTTTACCGCTTTGCTTGCTACAATGATTATATTCCGAATGTTTCCACTGACGCGCTTTTTATCCATTTAGCAACGGTTTCTTGTCTTTCGACGGTTGTAGGTGGTTAAGTTTTGTTATTCAAAAATGTCTGTGAACGAAACTTCTTTTCTCTTCAGGCAGCAGGTCCCTAAATCGCTAAGTTAAAGCTTTTTACTGCCACTCGTAAAATGTCATTTTCTCACAAACGGTATTCAGTGTTTTCATTTTTCATTGACAGGCTATATGTATGGCAATTTACCGGAACTAACTGTCTGCGCCGGCGACCGTGTGGCCTGGTACATCTTTTCACTCAGCGCGGAGCTTCATCCGGTAAACATCCTCGGACAGACTTTCCTTGAGAGCGGTCAAAGGTAGAACATTAATATTTACAAACATTTTCGTGTATGCATATTTAATAGTTGAAGTTGTTGTTTTTGCGTTGGTGGTGGCATAAAGTAGTGAGGATGAACATGCGACGCTGATATTATTGCTTGTTGTTGAAGTGGTTGTTGTTTTTGGAGGTGGTGGAAGTCATGGTAGTCGTGTTGGTAATTGTTGCGGTTGTAGTCATGGCGGGCTCTGTACATGTAATAAAGCATAAGTGTGGTTGTGTTGGTGAGAATGACGATGGCGATATCCATGGATGTAGCAGTTTTGATAGTAGCAAAGCTTATCGTGGTGTCAATGGATGTGGTGATAGTTACTGCAGTGGTGACAATGTCAGTGACACGGTGGTTGTTGTGATGGTTGAAGCGCTGGTTGTGATGATGATTATGCTGTTCGTGTTGGTGGTGTTGAAAGTAGTCGGTGATAGTACTGGTGATGATAATGATGTTGGTGTTTTCGGAGACACATGGTGAACGTGAGGGTGGTTATTATGGTTTTGATAGTGGCTCGTGTACAATAATTTTATTAGTATCAACATAAAACTGGCATGACCGAATTGTATTACCGATTGATACACCTTCAAAAAATCAGTTCCTATTATTTCAGTATTATTTCAGAAAAGCCGTCGAGGGTATTTGGTCGGCGACTTTCCGGGAAGCGGAAATGGTGGCCCGTAACCCCGGGAGATGGCTCGTGCAATGCATGAACTCAGAACACAACAGAAGTACGTCGATATTCTGAAACGGCTTAAATCGACCACGGTTAACACGACGAAGCTTTTAAAGGCATTCGCCATAGCATTGCATATATTATTAGACATTGTATATTAATGATTAAGAAAGAACTGCTGTTCACCGCTGTTCATCGATCAATTGATAACGGTTTGGAATCATCATGTGCGAGGAAGTAAACAACGGGGCGTTTTCCAAAACACTTTTTTATTATTGGAAAGTAAGTTTTGATTGTAATGGAAATAATAATGGATTTCTTCCGGTGTCATGGACCTCGCTTCAGAGCTGCACAACGATGACACTCTATATTGGACACTTGGATACTATTTTCCAAAAATATGAAGATTCTAAGAAATGAATATATCAACTTTTAAGGACCTTGTTCTAACTTATTTCATTCTTCACAGTTTGTGAGAGTTGTGAACACATGCTGCTTTTGCTTTGGAGTAAAATGACTGCAAGCGTACACCGTTTTTTGCCAATCAAACTCCACACACTTTAAAAATGTTATAAATGCAATCGAATTCGTTATAAAGTTAAAAAATGTATTACTTGTGATAATTACTTTCATGCCCGCCTAATTTCGGCGGTTACCATTGCAAATCGCGTCAATTGTCTCTTCCTTGTTTAAATGGCATCAAAGTTGTGATGGCCGTGGAGGATTGTGGGAAAACAGTGAGCGATCAGTTGAGCGGCGTTAACCGAAAGTACTTCCTGAAGGCGGAGACGGTTGACTGGAATTACGCCCCTTCTGGTCTTAACAAGTTTGCAAACAATATGCCACTGGACGCCTTAAACGCGTATGTGTTTTAAAGTCATTATAGACGTGTCGAAAAGTATCCATCATTTTCCAATTCATCTGGCTATTGTCCCATCACTGACTTAAGAGACCGTGTGTTTGCTTATTTTACAAAGAAGTATTAACGAGACACTCAGAAGTTCTCCTTTGTCTAGTTTATTTGTCCCCTACCGGTTTTACCAGAGGGGACTTATGGTTTTCGCTCTGTGCGTCTGTGAGTCTGTCTGTCTGTCACACTTTTCTGGATCCTGCGATAACTTAAAAAGTTCTTCATATTTTTTCATGAAACTTGAAACATGGCTACATGGCAATATGGGCATTATGCACGTCATTTCATTTTGTTACTATGTAAAAAATTCTGGTTGCTATGGCAACAAATAAACTAGAAATACTGCTGAAAATGGTAGTTTTCTGGATCCTGCGATAACTTTAAAAGTTCTTCATATTTTTTTAATTAAACTTGAAACACGGATAGATGGCAATATGGACATTATGCACGTCATTTCATTTTGTTCTTACGTCAAAAATTCTGGTTGCTATGGAAACAAATATGAAAAAATCAAAAAAAATCTGACAATGGTGGAATTTCTGACAATGTTGGAGCCGGTAGGGGACATATATTGCTTGGCAATAGTCTTGTTAATTTATTTATTTTTATAAGGTGTATACTTTTTATGCCCCCCTTCGAAGAAGAGGGGGTATATTGTTTTGCTGGATGTCGGTCTCTCAGTCTGTCGGTTGGTCTTTCGGTCGGTAGACCAGTTCGTTTCTGATCAATAACTCGTCAATGAATTGACCGGTTGGCTTAATACTTCACATGTGCATTGGTCACGGACAGTAGACAATCCTTATAAAAATTACGGTCAGTAGGTCATAGGCCAAGGCCACTGTCACAATAAGTGTGAAAATCGTTTCCGATCAATAACTCCTCAAGGAATTGACCAATAGGCTTGACACTTCACATGTGCATTGGACTTGGACAGTAGATGACCCCTATTATAAGTGGGGTCCCAAATTGACTGATTGGCTTGATAATTCCCATGTACATTGGCTTTGGGCAGTAGAGGACCTCTATTGAAAATAGGGTCACTAGGTCAAGGTCACTGTCACAATAAGTATGAAAATCGTTTCCAATCAGTAACTTGTCAACGAATCCACCTTTTGGCTTGATTCTTTACCCGTGCATTGGGCTTGATCAGTAGATGATCCTTATTGAAATTTTGGTCACTAGGTCAAAGGCCAAAGTCACTGGCACAATGAGTTTCAAAATCATTTCCGATCAATAACTCGTCAACAAATTGAGAGATTGGCTTGATACTTCACACGTGCATTGGCCTTGGACAATAGATGACCCCTAGTTATAATATTTTAATATTCTCAATTCATTTATTGAATACAATGATGATTTAACAGAAGTGCATTATTCTGTGTCAGCTAAAAACTTATTTGAGTGGCTAAGTCACACACTAATATGGTATTAAGATTTACTCTTATGGTCAGTTTTGTTGCAAAAAATCCTGTGTCAAGGCCTTGTTAGGGGGGGGGGGGGGGGCATTTATAAAGATTTATAATTTATAAAATAAATCCCAAACTGCCTTCACAGTGCTATCTGTAAAGCATGTTAAACATAATAATATTTGTAATGCTTGTTTCATACAGGAAAAAAGTATGTGAACAATATGATTCCAAACGCCAATTTTAGGGAATCGAGGATATACTTCTCGAAGTCCCACAACGGCAAGCGGCTCATCGGGGGCACGTACCGGAAATCGCGGTTCGTGGAATACATGACAATCAATTACACGGCGCGCGTCAACCGGACGACAGAAGAGGAACACCTGGGCCTCCTAGGGCCTGTGATAAGGGCCGAGGTCGGGGACGCTATCACCGTTATACTGAACAACACGTGCCCCCACAACGTGTCCATATCTCTTCAAGGCGTGAGTCTTGCCATTTCGCAGAGTGGCGTCAACTCTTAATGTCCGATTGGTAGTGTATATCTTTTTGGATATTATCATTTAATTTATAGTATTTTCTAACAAAAGTTATCGTCAGCGTTCTCCTCCTTCTTTTTGTCATCATCATCATTATCATCGTCGTTGTTGTCATCATCATCATCGTTGTCATCATCATCATTGCCATCATCATCGTTGTCATCATCATCGTCGTTATCATCATGGTCGTTATCATCCTGATAGTTCTCTACATCATTATCATCATCAGCAATCAATATCATCAGCAGCAATCATCATCATTATCATCAGCAACACCAATTATCATCATTATCACCATCAGCAATCATCATCATTATCATCAGCAGCAATCATCATCATTATCATCATCATCAACAGCAGCAAAAGCAGCAGCGCAGCAACAACAACAAAATCAACTGCAACAACACTAATTTTAGTGTCCGTGCATTTGCATTCCCCCTTACATCGCCATAATCATCGAATCAATTACGTCTCCATAAATATCACTAGAAGAAGCCCCTGCATTAATTAAAATAAATGAAAAGGTAGGTAGTTGTACATTCAGTTATTGTTCGAGGAGGACGAAAATAATTTTAAAAAGGATATATCGGATTTTATCGTATACTGCAAACGTACTTTTAAATTGCTAACCTAAGGCATCAGATGCTATTGTTCTTTCAGATTCCACGGGTAATACCGGCCATTTTATCAGTCCTGGTGAAATTGGCACCTACAGTTTCACGGTACCCTGGGCGGTTGCCCCAGGCGACGATGACCCGGACTGCCTGACCTACATCTATCACTCGAACGCATATATGGAGCGTGACGTCAGTTCCGGTCTAATTGGTCCCCTGCTTGTCTGCAAGCCGGGGACCCTCGATCCGGTCTCTGGAAAGCAGGTTGATATTCATATTTCGTCGGTTGATTAATTAATGAGTCAATCGATCGATCAGTCGAACGGTCGGTCAGAACGTCAGTCAGTCGATAGATCAATTGATTGATCCAGCAATCAAGCCATTGGTCAATACAAATATTTTGACCTATGAATTAAATGATCAATAAGAAATATTTGCAACTATGAATTAAATGATAAATTTTTCGAGTGTTAGCTTTTGAGATCTTCTAATTGCAAAACATTTGAGGTAAGATGGCCAAACCCATTTGTCAATATCTCAAATAAAAATTTTTAAAAAAGTATGTTCTGTAAAATTTCGTGTCTACAATTCTATTGATTGCATTTGAAGAAAACACAAAAAGCGCGTGATTGTTAAGTAAAACATATCATTTACAAGACGTTAAGATTTAATGCTGTTATTACTTTTCTATGTGTTCCAGAAATATGTGGATCGGGAGATGTTCCTGTATTTATCGAGTATCGACGAGAATTATTCCTGGCACATCGAACACAACGTCGCTTTTTACGTTAACACGAACGTCACTAGTGTCGACGTCACTGATGAAGATTTTGTTGAATCTAACATCATGAGATGTAATAAACTTATTAAAATATGTTTAATATTTTCAAATAAAATGTACAGCTGAAGGATTGATGTTTGCAATGGGCAAATGAATGGAATCATTAATTACGAATGAATAAATGATTGAGTGACCGATTGATTGAATGTATGAGTGTTCACTTTTGTTTTGCTTAATGAAACAAACTAATGACACAACAGAAAGACATGTTGATATCAAATTGATATATAAAAAGTAGTTAATATTTTGGGAAAGACTTTCGATAATGGTAACTGCTTTTGGCATAGGTCTATTTTTAATGATTTCCTTTTGTTAAGTATTAGTAATTTAAAACGGGCAAAGCACTCTTTTCAAAAAGTGAAAAAAAAAGTGAAAATTGTTGATTGTTTGCTTTTATTTACTGTGAAATGAAGTTGTTAATATGACGTCTTGACGTTTGTATTCGCACGAAATACTACAGTTTAATCCTTTTAATATAAAGAAACAGTGGAAAATTATAAAATAAATACAACATTTGCTTCAGTCAGTAGATTATATATGTTCATACAGCTGTGATCACAAAACAATATGCAACACTCAGGAAAATATTAATTTATGTTAATATTCATTCATTTAAATCGAAAATCTATCGAAGCAAACAAATACCCTCTATTTATTTTCTGGATGTTTGCTGTAATTACAAATAAACGCATGTCAATTTACGTTAATCTGTTATTGTGTAGCATTTATTGTGTTTTATGATACAATGCTTCGTTATTTGATTGTATTTTTGGGGGAAAACATATATTTAAGTAATCAGTTATGTTCTAAAAATTTGTCAATTTCGGAAAAAAAGCCTCCTGACAAATACTGACACACGTTTTTTCCGCGTTTAATTCAGAGAATTATAGTTGATATGGTTTGGGATTTTGCAGATTATAAATGGATCAGTTTAAATTGTACATCCAGTTAAATTTGGTTTTCAAAAGTTTAGCCAATTCAATAAGTCTATTAGACACAACCTTATTATCAAAATATTTCATAGCTTTCAACGGTCGTTCCTATGGAAACCTAGAAGGTCTGCACATGTGTCGAGATGAAAATGTTGTCTGGCACATGCTCAACTTCGGGCAGACGGAGGGCAACCATGCGGTAACGTTCAATGGAAACAACGTCAACATCAACGGCATCAATCGGGACTCTCACGTGATAATGTCCGGACAAGGTTTCAGTGCTGTGATGAAACCAATAAATGCTGGTAAAACTAATTACATTTTTCATACTCTCATGCCTATTTTTTGGGATTGCCTTTTGTCCGTCGTTCGTCGTGCGTGCGTCGTCAACATTTTGCCTTGTGAACACTCTAGAGGCCACATTTCTTTTCCAATCATATGAAACTTGGTCAAAACATTTGTCCCAATGATACCTCGTCCTAGTTCGAAACTGGGTCATGCTGGGTCAAAAACTAGGTCACTAGGTAAAAAAAAGAAAACCTTGTGAACACTGTAGAAGTCACATTTGATGCGCAATCTTCATGTAACTGTGTCAAAATGTTTTTCTTAATGATATGTTGGTTGAGTTCAAAAATGGTTCTTGTCCGTTGAAAAACATGGTCGCCAGGGGGCGGGGCAGTTTTGCTTATATCATATGGCTATTGAAAAACCTTGTGAACACTCTAGAAGTCACAATGTTTGCCAAATCCTCATGAAACTCTAGAAGTCACATTTTTGGTCCAATCTTCATGAAATTTGGTCAGAACATTTGTTTCCATGATACGATGGTTGAGTTCGAAAATGGTTTGGATTGATAAAAAAAATGGCCGCTAGGGGGGGGGAGTCATTTTCCTAATATTTACATAGTAAAAAAAGCTTGTTAACACTCTTGGAGTCACATTTGTAGTCCAATGTTCATGAAACTTGGTCAGAATGTTTGTTCTTAAGATATCTCAGCTGAGTTTGAAAATGGTTCTGGTCCGTTGAAAAACATGGCCACCAGTGGGTGGGAAAGTTTTCCTTATATGGCTATAGTAAAAACCTTGTTAACACTCTAGAAGTCACATTTATAGTCCAATCTTCATGAAGCTTGGTCAGAACATTCATTTTAATGATAACTCAGCTGAATTAGAAAATGGTTCCGGTCCGTTGAAAAACATGGCCGACAGGGGGCGGGGCAGTTTTCCTTATTTGGATATTAGTAAAACCTTGTTAACGCTCTAGAAATCACATTTATAGTCTAATCTTCATGGAAATTGGTCCCAAGATTTGTTCTAATGATAGCTCAGCTGAGTTAGAAAATGGTTACAGTTTGTTGAAAAACATGGCCGCCAGGGTAGTTGCAGTTTTCGTAATTTGACTATATTAAAACCATGGTAACACTCTCGTTGTAATGAAGATGTTGGTGCACAATGATGATGATGATGATACTGGTCATGGATTAAGACACATAAACAACAACCCAAATATTTAATTATAATTATTGCATTACTCAAATAAATTATTGCCATTACTTCAGATTGTTATCTTTATCTTTTGCAGAAATTCAACATAGTGGTAAAACCAATAAAACAACTAGAATTGATACATATGAATGTTATTTGACCTTCCATTCACTTATCTTACTCTCTATAAAGCTCATTTATATCTGTGCTTGCAGTTTTCCAGTACAGTAGTGTTGATTGATGACTTTTTCAATAGCCATTTGTGTAACACTGTTTGGAAATTGGCCCCAATTAACGGGGTACTCCCAAGGCCTTTGTCTTGATGTCAGATGGACATTCATAAGATAAGATTACAATTTGAAAGGTTTTAGGCCTACAGTTTTTAATCAGTCAGTAGTTTGTGTGTGGTTATCAAAGCTTTGTGATTTTAACAGGTTTTATTGTTGTTTCTATTAGAAATATCATTGCACTTGAGTCTGAATTGTTCCAGTTGTTTAAAAACACTATGTCAAAAATGTTAACAATTTGGTAGTAAAAAAACACAATATTATATCACATCTTTTAGGAACACAAACAACTGTTTGGTTAAAAAGAAAAGTTGTTTTGGCAGTTGTTTTTGCAAAAATAATGTATTTATGCTACATGATTTTTTGTGCATTTAATTACAAATAGTTGTTTTGATATGATAATTTTTCCAATGTCTTGTGTGTGTTTACTTCTATATTTGCACACATTTGTAAGTATGAGATAGGTCAAGTGATGTTTTGTACCTTAAATGAAGACCAATGATAAATTTCTAGTACACTTTCTTATACTCATTTACTTCTTTATAACCGACTTTGATATATCATAACAATTTAACATATTGTATTTAATTATGCAAAATCTATTTGATAAACACTAAATATATTGATAAAATACCGTTGTTTTGGGTATCTAAAGCTGTTTTTGCAAAAACAGGTTGTAACTAGTCATCCCCTATAACATCCAAAGATGCTGAGATTCTTATCTCATGATCTCAAAGCTTGACAACAATTTGTGAAAAAAAACTTCCATTTTATTTTGCTGATGCACATTATTAAATGACTGCTCTCATATTACTTTTATCCAAAACACCGCTTTGTTGCAACAGGTAACAAATGTCTATTTTAAAAAGATAAACACACACACAAAACTACTTATAATGCATATATGTACATGTATATATCTGCCTAAGCAATAAACCCTTTCTTTTCACAAAACAACATTAACAACCCTTACTTAACGTTAGAACTACTCAGGTGAGCGACCCAGGGCCACCATGGCCCTCTTGTTTTTTTCTCCTCCAATTTCAAGTTTTCTCTTTCTATCCTTGTTTTTTTATAATATAAATTTAAATCAATTTGTCGTTTCATTCCTTCAAACCCTGCCGTCATTCATCCTTCTTACCTTCCATCAATCTACACTTCAACACCGTTATCGAAGTCGTCGGGACTGTTAAAAAAACTTCGGATTAACGATAATTCGAAATAAACATTTGACAGAAGACTTCTTTGATTCCTTAAAAATAAAACGTTGTGGCATTCGCATGGTTCGGTTACATGCTTACTTAAAAACGTAAACTAGTCAGATAGCAATATATTTCTACTCAAAACAAACGGGGCTATAAAACGATTCTTTTTCTTGTTTTTATTTTTCTCTATTTACAGAACATATAAAATAAAACGAATAACACAAATTATCAGACATACATACATATGAATACATTTTCGGAAATGAAATAACCTTTTTTTTTAAATAATACGCGAGGTCTCTCTGAAAACCGGCGTTCGCGAAGACGACAAAGGTGTAATTATCGGCTTTTGACGCGCCACGACAAAGGTGTGAAATTACGCTCAGTATTTTGCAGTTTTGACTTCGAATTAATGATTGATAATTAGGTGCGGATTATAGTGTTGGGACCGACAGAATCACTTCGAATTAACGATTTCTACGGTTTAACGAAGTTCGGATTAACAATGAAATTTTACATTAAACAAACAAGAATCAAAATCGGGACCCGTAACATACTTTGAAATAACTGTGACTTCGGATTATCGTATAAAATAACGGTGTTGAAGTGTATATTAATTTTCCAATTTCTGACAAATATCGTTTAGTTCTGCTCCCTTAATCACTTACTGCCTTCCTCCGTTCCCCCCCCCCCCCCCACATGATATTATAGATTTCAATTGTCCGTCATCCGTTTTGCGTCCAACATTTCTTTAAATAAAATCTCGATAACAGCGAATAGAAGACAATAAAGAAAGCTATAATCAGATAAGCAATATAGGTTGAACTATCTTTTCATGTCATTTTAATTGATTTTATCTTGAATAAACAAATTCTATTTCTTCACAGGTAATTGGTCGGTTTTTTGTCACAACACCATCCACTATGACGCCGGGATGACGGCCCTGTACCACGTGGACACATGCGGGGCGAGTTCCCCCCCTTTCTACCAGGTCACAGGCAAGGTCAGGCGCTACTACATCGCCGCTGTGGAGCGGAAGTGGGACTACTCGCCACGCACAATTCATCCGATAGATGGCTCCAACTATTCGGACCCGTCGCAGTAAGAGTTTTTTAAATGTTATAGTTATATATACATTCGATAAATTATTGTATGCATTCGGTGAGCTATTGTATACATTGTATACATTTGATGAGCTATTGCATACATTTGATGAGCTATTGTACATATTCATGAGCTATTGTATACATTCGTTGAGCTATTGTATACATTCGATGCGCTATTGTGTACATTTGATGAGCTATTGTATACATTTATGAGCTATTGTATACATTCGATGAGCTATTGCATACATTTGATGAGCTATTGTATACATTCGATGAGCTATTTTATACATTCGTGAGCTATCGTATACTTTTGATTAGCTTTTGTACACATTAGATGACCTATTGTATACATTTGATGAGCTATTGTATACATTCGATGAGCTATTGTATACATTCAATGAGCTAATTCTTGAGATGAAGCAGCAAACCTTTAAAGTTCTTCTGTAAACACTCGATATGCTATGGCATTCAATGCATTTTAGCTCACCTGAGCACAACGTGCTCATGGTGAGCTTTTGTTATCGCCTTTTGTCCGTCGTGCGTCGTCCGTCGTCAACATTTTGCCTTGTGAACACTCCTAGGCCACATTTATTGTCTGATCTTCATGAAACTTAGTCAAAACATTTGTCCTATTGATACCTCGACTGAGTTCGAAACTGGGTCATGCTGGGTCAAAAACTAGGTCATTAGGTCAATAAAAAGAAAAACCTTGTGAACACTGTAGAAGTCACATTTGAAGCCCAATCTTCACGTAACTTTGTCAAAATGTTTATCTAAATGATATGTTGGTGGATTTCAAAAATGGTTCCGATCCCTTGAAAAACATGGCCGCCAGGAGGCGGGGCAGTTTTCCTTATATGGCTATAGAGAAACCTTGTGAACACTCTAGAAGTCACAATTATTGCCCAATCATCATGGAACTTGGTCAAAACATTGGTTTCATTGATATCTCGGATGAGTTTGAGAATGGTCCAGATCGGTGAAAAAACATGGCCGCAAGGGGGGCAGGGCAGTTTTCTCTATATGTATACAGTGAAAACATTTGAACACTCACATTTTTGGGTCCAATCTTTATGAAATTTGGTCAGAACATGTGTTTTCTGGATATGACTGTTTAGTTCGAAAATGGTTTGGATCGGTAAAACAACATGGCCGCCAGGGGGGGTCATTTTCCTTATATTTACATTGTAAAAAAAGCTTGTGAACACTTTAGAAGTCACATTATTTGCCTAATCATCATTAAAAAATTCTAAACATCGATTTTATAGATATATCGGATTAGTTCAAAAATGGTCATGATGGGTGGTTAAACATGGCCGCGAAAATATGTGAACAGTCTATAAGACACTTTTTTGCCCAATCTTCATAAAATTCGGTCAGAACATTTGTTTCCTGTGTAGTAAAGTTTGGTATTATTTTGTCTTTAGTATGTAACATTAACTGTATTATGTAATTTTTTCATAACACAAAATTTTCGTAATTAACATAACTGTTTTAGTCATTAGCACTTATGATAAGCCTATCAACTAAGAGATAGCTGAAAGAAAAACAACATGTACATCATTTTGCAGTATTTATCACCCTTGTTAAACCTGGTTCAGTAATCTATTTTTAGTTCTGCTCTGTAATTTGGGAAGATAATGATCATTGATAAATGGACTGTTCTGAGGGAAAATAGACTCTTCTGCCAGTTCTCGCAGAACTGTACAACATAAGCTGTTTTGGCTGATTTAATCACCTCTTGATGTTTTCTTGAAAAGGTAACAGCTCTTGAAAAAGGTTGGAATTTTGATATAATTAAACTCTAAATTATTGTAACACCAGCATCAAGACATTTTGGCATTATTTACCAAATTATTCTTATTGTTTAGATTATTTTTATTTGGAATTTTCTAAATTAGAAAGACTCTTTTTTATTTCAATAACTTTAGTAAATTCTTATTATTATGCCCCCGGTAGGGTGGCATATAGCAGTTGAACTGTCCGTCAGTCAGTCAGTCAGTCTGTCTGTCCGTGTGTCCGAAAACTTTAACGTTGGCTATAACTTTTGCAATATTGAAGATAGCAACTTTATATTTGGCATGCATGTGAATCTCATGAAGCTGCACATTTTGAGTGGTGAAAGGTCAAGGTCATCCTTCAAGGTCAAAAGTCAAAAACAAAATCAAGGCAAGTAATAAGCTTTAAAAGGGAGATAATTTCTAAACCTGCCAAATGATATACTGAAATTTTATATATAATAATATGAAACCATACAACTGAAGCATAATCAAATGACATTATATGGTCAAGCCAAGCACACAATGATACTTTTGGGCATAAAAGTATGTTAGGTACCTTAATGTTACCTGTGAATCTACAGTCACGGTTGTGGCTTATAATTATTTGCTACTAAAAATAGAGATTTTTAAGCGACAATTATTTTCAAGGGAAGTAATTTATATAATTATAAATCTCAGATTATATATTTCCTTACCAAGAATTTAAGTTCTTTTGACAGTTACTGTACAGATTTTGTATTTTGTTTATTTATAACTTAAATAATTGATTTGTCAAAGTTTTTTTTTTAATGATATAATTATCATTTCTTTCCTGTACTAATTTGTGAATGGTGGGTTTTATTACTTACCTGTGGACTTATGTCCATAGATACATGATGAACTGTGGCTATGATCTCTTTGATAAACCACAGGCCTTGGTAGTCAGCGATGTCTGACTTGGCCATTTTTGACTTTCTACAGACCCCCCCACCCCGCAGGAAGGTGGCATATTGCAGTTGAACTGTTGGTCAGTCCGTCTGTCTGTCAGTTTGTGTGTCCGTCCAAAAACTTTAACATTAACCATAACTTTTGCAATATTGAAGATAGCCACTTGATACTTAGCATGCATGTGTATCTCATGAAGCTGCACATTTTGAGTGGTGAAAGGTCAAGGTCATACTTCAATGTCAAAGGTCAAAAAACAAAATCCAGAAAAGTTATAAGCTTTAAAGGGAGATGATTTCTATACCTGCCAAATGATAAATAGAAATTTTGTTTCAAAGCGGCGCTGTAGGGGGCATTGTGTTTCTGACGAACACATCTCTTGTTTTGACATTTGATTTACTGAAATTTCCTTATCTCCATAAATTGTGTTCTTTAGATTAAGTAAGACCTATTTTCTAAACTAGATTTTTGAAGCAACTTCTAGACTTACAGTAACTAATATTTATATCATTTTTTTGACAGATTGTGAATTTCTTTTTACATTCATTAAGGTATTTGCTGTATTTTGTTCATTTTTGTAACGATACTTAGATTCTTTAGACTTGGCTTGTACCTGTTCTTAATTCTCTGTCATTGTTCTTCATTTTCCGAGTTCTTGGAATAAAAGTTAGTTATTTTTTGTTAAAGCTGCTTTGGTTTTTACTTATGGATTAATTCTTTGAGTGTATTCAGGCGTATCTGACTGGACGCCTTTAGTTAATTGAATTACAACCAGTCAGTGGTGTCATCCTGACCGGAAATAAGCGTTCGTCGAATAAATACTTGTGCATTACATAAGTGCTCACAAAGTTACATAACTCGTAACCGTCCCGTGACCGGTTCACTTGCGTAGGCAGTACCACACCTGGATACGCTTGTGAACACTCTAGAAGTCACATTTTTTGCGTAATCATCATGAAATTATGTCAAAACATTAGTTTTGTGGATGTCTCGGACAAGTTTGAAAATGGTCGTGATCAGTGGAAAAACATGGCCGCCAGGGGGTGGGGCAGTTTTCTTTATATGTATATAGTGAAAACATGTGAACAGTCTAGAAGACACATTTTTTGCCCAATCTTCATAAAATTTGGACATATCTTGGAAGAGTTAAAAAAATGGTTCAGGTCTGTTTAAAAAAACATAGCCGCCAGGGGGCCATTTGTTGTTCATTCTTCATGAAACTTGGTTAGAACATTTGTTCCATTGATGTCTTGGGCTGCAAAGAACAGGTCATTGTTTTATCTCAGGTGAGCGACTTTGGGCCTTTCAGGCCCTCTTGTTCAAAACAGTTTACAATTGGAAAATTTTTAGGCCCAGCATCTATGATAAGTTTACTTCAGTGAGTTTTTGTATGTCTTTTATTTATATTATTTAAATTAGGCCACCATTTAGACACACATCGACCGTTGTAGTCTATTTGTTGTCAGCTAAAAATTGGATTTTTTTTCGGTCGATCCTTTATCAGCCAATGTCGAAATTTTTGGCATAAAACACACGTTTATTGTAAGCGCAAACCGACATTAGGTTGGGCTTTAATGATATCCTTCTACACTTAACTCGTCGTTTTTCAGCGCTCAACACCACCGGGTAGAAAAAGGCGGAAAGTTCGTCGGAAGCGTGTATACAAAGGCTGTATACCGTGAATATACCGACGCAACTTTCTCATTGGAGAAGCAACGAGGTCCCGAGGACATTCACCTTGCTGTTCTCGGACCGTTTATCAAAGCGGAGGTGGGTGATACTTTGATCGTCGTGTTCAAAAACGCTGCGTCACGACCGTATTCAATTCATGCGCACGGACTTCTGTATAACAAATCCAATGAAGGCATGAAGTATAATGACGGACAAAGCATGCCCGTAGGAGACGCCGTACCACCCGGAACTACTTTTACATACACGTGGCAGGTACCTAGCTCTTCGGGTCCAACTAATATTGGTCAAAATTGTATAAATTTTATGTATCACTCCGCGGTAGATCCAGTTCGCGATGTGTACTCCGGCCTGGCAAGCCCGATTGTCGTCTGCCGACCTGGGACATTAGATCAGCACGGTAAACGTATTGATTCCGTGGAAAAAGAATTCGCACTACTTTTCTTGGCCTTTGACGAGAACAAAAGCTGGTATATTCAGAAAAATATCAAGGAAAATTGCCCGCAGGCCGATACGAGTTCCTCTGATTTCATTGAAAGCAATAAATACGATTCCATAAACGCATTGATTTACAACAACGTTGAAGGCTTGGTCGCGAAGTCTGGTGATAATATTGCCTGGTACATCATGGGCCTAGGCGAGAACGAAGACCTTCACACGGTTCACTTTCACGGGCATACCTACACGTATCGCACCGAAAAGACGCACGAAGGGGACGTTATAGAGGTGTTTCCGGGTACGTACGAGACGGTGGAAATGTTCGTTACAAGTCCTGGCATTTGGCTCTTACATTGTCACGTTGCCGAGCACATGGAAGACGGAATGGTGGCCACTTATACGGTGATTCAATAAACTGATTTGTGTTGTTGTTAGCCTGATCGTATGTTTACCGTAGACAACCCGTTCTGTTTTGTTTCGTATTATATTAAAACTACAATGTATATCTATATTTCTGTTTAGCATTCATGTACTTCTTTTTTTTAAATAGTTATGTTTTAATCCTTATTGTATCTCAATTTTATATTCTGAATTTCGTGTTATTTCATTGCCCAATGTAAAAATACAGAGAATCTTTAATATCTTTAGCATTTGGAAATTTTTTGTAAGAATTGACACGTCGATGTTTATTCAGAGACATAACATTTTCTACTTTACAAAGTGCTTTTCTGTCTTCTACAAAGGGTGAGGTTTTCGTTTGAAATGTATTATATAGTCAAAATGGTGAACGCTTATAGTAAGGAGGATTAAATGGACAACGCCCAAAGTCAACATGTTCGCGAAACATTTTGAAAAAACTTGATCAAAACCTTTGTTGGGTTTTTCCAATTAAACGTTATTGGATGTAACACACCGGTAAGAGTTGCTGTTTTCCAAATAAATTTTAAAAACATTTTTTATTACGAATTTTTTTAGTGCATAAGAGACAGATTTTTATGCTGCTTATGAAAATGTGAAATACATCAGAATTACTATAATTAATAAGCATGTTTTCTTGTTCAAAAATCCATGTAAACTACACGTAATGTGTCACGCAAGGTGAAATTTTGTCACCGATTTCAGACTTTTTCAATGATTTATTCATATACCTTAAGATTGGCACAATCTGCAAGAAAAGCTGTATTTTATGCACAAAAGATGTCTGCTCTGTGCTGTGTTGCAGACGTATACATTAGTTTTCGCGCTATATATTTCATATTTTTCACTCACCACATTAAGAATAAACATATTTCAATCATAATATTGAATGTTACTTTCCCAACTTAGGAAGGATATATTTTTATTCATAAATTCATTCACTGTGCGCCTTGTTCACACAGTGCAGGTAGATTGATAGACTGTTATGCCTATATTTGCATTCTTATACGGAAACCTCGATTAATGGTGCTTTTGTTACAAATTATTGTTAACCAATACAAATAACATTTTTGCAATCAATCGGTATTCGTTTGTAGCTCACCTGAGCACAACATGCTCATGGTGAGCTTTTGTGATCGCCTTTTGTCCGTCGTGCGTCGTCTGTCGTCAACATTTTGCCTTGTGAACACTCCAGATGCCACATTTATTGTCTGATCTTCATGAAACTTGGTCAAAACATTTGTCCTATTGATACCTCGACTGAGTTCGAAACTGTGTCATGCTGGGTCAAAAACTAGGTCACTAGGTCAAAAAAGAAAAACCTTGTGAACACTGTAGAAGGCACATTTGATGCCCAATGTTCATGTAAATTTGTCAAAATGTTTGTCTAAATAATATGTTGGTTGAGTTCAAAAATGGTTCCGGTCCATTGAAAAACATGGGGCAGTATTCCTTATTCATGTATGGCTTTAGAGAAACCTTGTGAACACTCTAGAAGTCACAATTATTGCCCAATCATTATGAAACTTGGTCAAAACATTGGTTTTATTGATATCTCGGATGAGTTAGAAAATGGTCCATATCGGTGAAAAAACATGGCTGCCAGGGGGTGGGGCAGTTTTCTCTATATGTATATAGTGAAAACATTTGAACACTCTAGAAGTCACATTTTTGGTCTAATCTTCATGAAATGTGGTCAGAACATGTGTTTGCTAGATATGATGGTTTAGTTTGAAAATGGTTCAGATCGGTAAAAAAAACATTGCCGCCAGAGGGGGGGTCATTTTCCTTATATTTATATAGTAAAAAAAGCTTGTGAAAACTCTAGAAGTCACATTATTTGCCTAATCATCATACAAAGTTTCAAACATCGATGTTATAGATATCTCGGACGAGTTCGAAAATGGTCATGATGGGTGGAAAAACATGGCCGCCAGGGGGTGGGGCAGTTTTCTCTATATGTATATAGTGAAAACATGTGAACAGTCTATAAGACATATTTTTTGCCCAATCTTCATGAAATTTGGTCAGAACATTTGTTTCCTGTGTAGTAAATTATGGTTTTTTTATGTCATTATTATGTAACATTAACAGTATTATGTAATTTTTCATAACACAGAATTTTCATAATTAACATAACTGTTTAAGTCATTAGCACTTATGATAAGCCGTCAACTAAGAGATAGCTGAAAGAAAGACAACATGTACATAATTTTGCAGTATTTATCTCCCTTGTTTAACCTGGTTTAGTAATATATTTTATGCACAACTTCGAAGAAGAGGGGGTATATTGTTTTGCACATGTCGGTCCGTCGGTCGGTCCGTCCACCAGATGGTTTCCGGATGATCACTCAAGAATGCTTACGCCTAGGATCTTGAAACTTCATAGGTGCATTGATCATGACTGGCAGATGACCCCTATTGATTTTCAGATCACTAGGTCAAAGGTCAAGGTCACAGTGACTCTTAAATAGTAAAATGGTTTCTGGATGATAACTCGAGAATGCTAACCCCTAGGATCATGAAACTTCATAGGTACATTGATCATGACTGGCAGATGACCCCTTTTGATTTTCAGGTCACTAGGTCAAAGGTCAAGGTCACAGTGACAAAAATCGTATTCACACAATGGCTGCCACTACAACTGACAGCCCATATGGGGGGCATGCATGTTTTACAAACAGCCCTTGTTAGTTCTGCTCTTGAATTTGGGAGGATATTGATCATTGATAAATGGACTGTTCTGAGGGAAAATAGACTCTTCTGCCAGTGCTCTCAGAACTGTATAAAATAAGCTGTTTTGGCTGATTTAATCACCTCTTGATGCTTTCTTGAAAAGGTAACAGCTCTTGTAAATGGTTGGAATTTTAAAATAATTAAACTCTAAATTATTGTAACAATAGATTATTTTCATTTGGTATTTTCTAAATTAGAAAGACTCTATTTTATTACAATAACTTTAGTAAATTCTTGTTACTTTTACATTTGATTCACTGAAGTTTCCTAATCTCCATAAATTGTGTTCTTTAGATTAAGTTAGACCTATTTTCTAAACTAGATTTTTGAAGCAACTTCTAGACTTACAGTAACTAATATTTATGTCAGTTTTTTTTACAGATTGTGAACTTATTTTTACATTCATTAAGGTATTTGCTGTATTTTGTTCATTTTTGTAACGATACTTAGATTCTTTAGACTTGGCTTGTACCTGTTCTTAATTCTCTGGCATTGTTCTTTATTTCCCGAGTTCTTGGAATAAAAGTTAGTTATTTTTCGTTAAAGCTGCTTTGGTTTTTACTTATAGATTAATTCTTTGAGTGTATTCAGGCGTATCTGACTGGACGCTTTTAGTTAATTGAATTACAACCAGTCATTGGTGTCATCCTGACCGGATATAAACGTCGAATCAATATTTCCGCATTTCATAAGTGCTCACAAAGTTACATAACTCGTAACCGTCCCGTGACAGGTTCACTTGCGTAAGTGAACGAGACCGCACAACCACACCTGGATACGACAGTTGAGTTCGAAAATGGTTTGGATCGTTAAAAAAACATGGCCGCCAGGGGGGGGGGTCTTTTTCCTTATATTTATATAGTAAAAAAGCTTGTGAACACTCTAGAAGTCACATTTTTTGGCTAATCATCATGAACTTTTGTCAAAACATTAGTTATGTGGATGTATCGGACGAGTTTGAAAATGGTCGTGATCAGTGAAAAAACATGGCCGCCAGGGGGTGGGGCAGTTTTCTTTATATGTATATAGTGAAAACATGTGAACAGTCTAAAACACACATTTTTTGCCCAATCTTCATGAAATTTGGACATATCTTGGAAGAGTTCAAAAATGGTTCAGGTCTGATAAAAAACATGGACGCCAGGGGGCCATTTGTTGTTCATTCTTCATGAAACTTGGTTAGAGCATTTGTTGAATTCCAAGATATCCTTGGGCTGCAAAGAACAGGTCATTTCTTTTTATCTCAGGTGAGCGACTTTTGGCCTTTCAGGCCCTCTTGTTTTTTAGTCATTTAAAACATGCCATACCCTGTTTCCCATGTAATATTACCATAACGATTATTGTTAGCTCATCTGAGCACAACATGCTCATGGCGGGCTTTTGTGATTGCCGTTTGTCCTTCGTCCGTCGTGTGTCGTCAACATTTTGCCTTGTGAACACTCTAGAGGCCACATTTATTGTCTGATCTTCATGAAACTTGGTCAGAACATTTGTCCCATTGATACCTCGACAGAGTTCGAAACTGGGTCATGCTGAGTCAAAAACTAGGTCACTAGGTCAAAAAAAAGAAAAACCTTGTGAACACTGTAGAAGTCACATTTGATGCCCAATCTTCATGTAACTTTGTCAAAATGTTTGTCTTAATGATATGTTGGTTGAGTTCAAAATGGTTCTGGTCCGTTGAAAAACATGGCCGCAAGGGGGCGGGGCAGTATTCCTTATATGACTATAGAGAAACCTTGTGAACACTCTAGAAGTCACAATTTTTGCCCAATCATCATGGAACTTGGTCAAAACATTGATATCTCGGACGAGTTCGAAAATGGTCCAGATCGGTGAAAAAACATGGCCGCCAGGGGCCGGGGCAGTTTTTTCTATATGTATATAGTGAAAACATGTGAACTCTCTAGAAGTCACATTTTTGGTCCAATGTTCATGAAATTTGGTCAGAACATGTGTTTTCTGGATATGACGGTTGAGTTCGAAAATGGTTAGGATTGGTAAAAAAGCATGACCGCTGGGGGGGGGGGGGGGTCATTTTCCTTATATTTATATAGTAAAGCAGCTTGTGACCACTCTAGTTCAGCATGTCAAGGGAAGTAACTGCATAATGGCCTTTGAAAAATTATGTTGAATTGACAAAGTTGTCTCCCTTTTTAAAATATTTTTTTTAAGCACAAGAAGATTAAGTAGTATTAATTATAAATGATAGTTTTACATTCTGGAAGATAGCAAACTTTTGAATATGTTTTTATTGTTTGATGATTCTGTACAATATGGCATTCTTTTGTCAAACGATTAAAGCGAGACTATACGATTTTTGTATGTGTTAAATTGTAATATATTGATAAATACATGTTACAATAACACAAAATAGGCAAGACATTGAAGACGAATTTCATAAAATGCAGCAAAGACAAATTAGCGCCCCGAGTTGATGGTGACGAAGATATTTCGTACATATTTTCCTATAATAACCAAAGAATTCGTCTTTTTATTAGGATCGGAGTTAGTGTTTGTGTGTCGTATGAATAGACATCGCTGCAGGAATTTAAAAACAACCATTAAACTAAATTAAGATTCACATCGTACATGCATGATATACATTCTGGCAAATTCAACTTTATAGACATTTTCGATTTCAGAATTAAATATCTGGCTCATTTCGCATTTTTCGACACATGTTCTTTTTAACTTTTATTTTAAATTATATTGAAATGTATGACCTTGTTAACACTCTAGAGGTCACATTTATTTTCCGATCATCATGAAACTTGGTCTGAAGATTTGTCCCAATGATATCTTGGATGAGTTTGAAAATGGTTTTTGTTGCTTTAAAAACATGGCCACCAGGGGCGGGGCATTTTTCCTTATATGGCTATATATGGCTTTAGTAAAACCTTGTTAACACTCTAGAGGCCACATTTATTGTCCAATCTTTATGAAATTCGGTCAGAAGATTGGTCTCAATGATATCTTTGATAAGCTCGAAAATAATTATGTTTGCTTGAAAAACATTGCTTTCAAGGGGCGGGACATTTTTCCTTATATGGCGATAGTCAAATCTTGTTAACACTCTAGAGGCCACATTTACTGTCCGATCTTCATGAACCTTGGTCAGATGATTCATCCCGATAATATCTTGGAAGTGTTAAAAAATGATGCCGGTTGGTTGAAAAACATGGCTGCCAAGGGGCGGGGCATTTTTTCTTATATGGCTATAGTAAAATCTTGTTAACACTCTAGAGATTTATTTTTTGATCTTCATGAAACTTGGTCAGAAGATTTGTCCCATTAATATCGTGTTATCTCAGGTGAGCGACTATGGGCCTTTCAGGCCCTCTTGTTTATCACATGCCACACCCTGTTTCCCATGTACTATAACCATATATTTTTATCTTACACATGTGTAATATAGTTTTTAAGCGTTTTCATTGGCTTAGTTTTCGTTTAATTGACCAATCGCATTTTGTTATTTTTGCTGAAATGACGTTGCAACGGCAAATGACGTCACGAAATGTAAACAACATCCGGGTTTTATCATTATGTTTGCGTAAATATTTATTTAATTTGCTCATTTAAAAGCATGTGATAAAAAAATCTGACACACATTGTCATTTCATACCATATTTTATTAAGCTCGTCCAGGAAATTTGTTAGTAAGCTCGCCGAAGGCTCGCTTACTAACAAAATTCCTGAACTCTTTTAATAAAATATGGTATGATATGACAACTCGTGCCAGATCCTATATATCTCTTATGTTTAATTCCTAATAAAGATCATAAGACAAATTGGAGATCCAAGAACAATTCTGGTTGCAAATGAACAAGTGTTACAGCGGTTTCTTCATTTTGAAAAATGTGAACTATATCAGAAATGAACACAAGAAAAAGATATATAGGAAACTCTTCTCTACTACTAGGTTTATATTTAAAAAAATGCATGTTGAAGGGTTTATATAAAACTGACAAAACTAAACGTTTACATGAAAGGATTTTTAGTTGTCTATATTATAAAAATAATCAACACAAACGAGTAAATATATTTAATTAATAAATGTGAAGTTGTGTACATTCCTTAAAATGTATTCAACAGTTGTTTTGTTCATTAGATATAAACATTTCACTATATTCTACACAGCAACAAATAAAACCAATTGAATACTTCTTGTGTGACTTAAAAAAATAACTTTGAATTTCATGTAGGACTGAATTCCATATTAAAATTTATTTGCAGTAAAATATGATTTTAACTAGGTATACATATTATTAGTTTCACAATAAGCGCAAAAACTTTTTTTCATATTTGTGTGCATTTAACTTTTTACTTTTTCAATACATTTGTTCACGCTTATATTCTGCAACCTTTTAACACAGAGCCCACAAACTTGCGTCAAATGTTTCCCAAACTAACGTACGTTTCGATTGGAGTGGATTTGTGGCCGGAATTGTTTTTCAAACCCGACACGGGCGTCTCATACATCAATAGGTGTCCTTCAAATTCGCGCAGAACGCTTGAAAGCTCCGCGATGAAGCTGTTGTGGTCCGCTTGACTTCCGGTCCTGAAAGAATAGTCCGGAAGTGGTTCGTTAATCGTCGTGCATCCGCTCGCAGAGTCGTCCGGTTGAACGAGATCCTGAAGAACATCCTCGTCGCTCGCTGCAACCGGAAGTACAGGCAAACGCCGTTCATTCCACAGACGGTCGCCGGAACCACCAATCGCACTGTCGGAACTTTGAGAGTGAGTTTCCAGTCGTTTACTGGAATCTTTATTTGAAATAAGTCTCACACCAAAATGAACTTGTTCCGCTTTATTCAAATTTGGTTTGCGTTGACCAGAATTATCGGGGCCGTCTCTGATATCACACCGGTCACATTTAGTAACGTGACAACACTGGGTCGGAAAACGCGAGGGGAATCGTTCGATAGACTTCGGAATCAGTTTCCAATTCCCTGGAAATTCGGTTTTTCGCGCACGTCTTCTTGTCAGACTATTTCGTTTGAAACCAAACGCAGACGACGCGTCGTTACTCGCGCCTTCTGCGTCGCAGTCACAAAACCTGTCATCTGATTTCGTGGAGGAACTGCAATGAGTCTTCAGCCATTGAGAGACTTTGACCGCGCCCTCTTCGTCGACGACTTCCGGTTGATTTTCGTCTCTGTCATCGTCGGCGTTGTCACCTTCAGGTTTTCGTGTTGGTGGATAAAATATGGCACCATTGGTTTTCTCTCCAGTAATGGTTGTCTGAAACAAAACAAACCCTTTTGTAGGTTTTTGTGTTAAATTCGCCTAGATCAAAGCATAATTAAATTATATTTGTATCATCGTACCGTACCACATCATTGCGATTGGTGTTAACCACAAGTCGAGGAACCAATTGTGATAACATTGTGTTTTATGTTTGGTTCCGATTCGTTTGAACGCTCAAAAGCGCAGAATTGCTATTACTTCTAAGAAACTCAATCTTCTACACCATGGTACACCATCTTAAAAATCAACAACTTACATTCCATCTGAAATATTCAGCCGCTGTTCGCAATGGTGTATCCTTGTCGACAGTTCGAGCCCTAAGGTCACACTGAAGAGCCACATCTGAAACATTAAGATCAAGTCGTTATTCCATTTTTCTGTTAAATAAATAAAATAAATAATAATTCATTTTATAAGCTGATATGATTGTTAACGATCAATTTACGACATTTATTTAAATAAAATCAACAATTTGCCATTCTTAGTATTTTATATGCACTTATATTTTTCAGAAACTGGTGAATGAAAATTTACATTTTTACTACATGTACAGTTTACCTCGCTTAACTCTTGAAATAGACATGACGATAGGATTGAAAAAAAGAGCAAGCAGTAGCTAATGCCGTCAGCGGATGTGGTGACCAATCAAATCTCACCTTGAACATCACGTGACGAGCACTGGGTAAATGCATCACATCCGTCATCATACCTCCGTCTCAAATCGGCATGCTTCTGCTTCAGTTCAATGCTAACCTATTAAAGAAAAAGAACATAAAATAATATTTGCTATCCCACTAAATTTATTTGTAATAACTTTAAACAGAGCGTTAAAGGGATCTTTTCACGGTTTGGTAAATTGGCAAAATTGAAAAAAGTTGTTTCAGATTCGCAAATTTTCGTTTTAGTTATGATATTTGTGAGGAAACAGTATTACTGAACATTTACCATAGTCCAATATAGCAATTTTATGTATCTTTTGACGATTTGAAAACCTAAAAATTATAAAGCGTTGCAACGCGAAACGATTGAATAATTTGAAGAGTTCTGTTGTTGTCGTTTAAATTTTCGAATTTTCGAAACTACGAAGATTGCTTATATAAGGTATAAAATACTTTAGATTTGCATACACGGCGGAAAAGCCGAGAGGGCTTATGCGTTTTTACTTCAGACTAACTCCAGGACTCCGGGGGTCACTGGTTCGAGCCCTGCCCGGCCACTTTTTTTTTCCTTTTTTTAATTTCACTCTTGATTATTTACTGGAGCTTTTAAGATCCAATGTTTACATTTATCAATATAAAGCATTTAATGACAAACTTCAAAATATGCCGAAATCTGTGAAAAGGCCACTTTAATGCATGCCGACATAGAAAAATTAAATAATTTGTACTGTTAGCAGGTGCTTAATGTATTATTACATTTTGTGTGGGTCGAAAAACATGCTTACCAATTTAAGCGTGCGTGCAAGGTTTTCCTTTTCTGTGCACAATTTCTGGAAAGATGTTCAACATGAAAGTATCTCAATAAAATATCGATTACATGTTTTCAAAGATGTTAATGTTGAATTATTACTGGAATTTTGATATAGAGATTGCCATATGCATGTCTTCAACGAAAACAAATGTATTTATTTAACATGAAGCGTATACACACGGATATACGATTTATTATTCTGTCACTGGCGTTATTGCTTCTTTGTTCTCATTAAATAGTTAGTTATTTGTTTAACAATATTTGAAATGTTGTTTTCTGTGAAGTGAAAAAAAACTCAACCAACCTGCACTTGATGTTGGAGATCAGCAATCTGCAATTACAATGTTTAAACAAAAGCAACATTAATTTCAAGATAGCAATGATACTAATACTTATAAAACTAAAAGTACTACTACTAATAATAATAATAATAACAAAAACAAGTCTAATAGTAATACTATTGATGATAATAAAATAATAATAATTATCATATTATTCTTATTATTGCTATCATTTATATCATAATAATCATTATTGTAATAATTATCGTGGTTCGGACTTTAAAAGGTCATGGCTGATTAATGTTTTATTATAAATAGTACCTGTAGCATACGTTGTTCAAATTGAATATAGCAAAATATGTCATTATTCGCGCGGCGATTATAAAACAAAAACGTGCCACTTCCTGATGTATTTGTTATTGGAAAATGTTGCTACAATTCTATACAATAAAACCTGGAACATGTATGGTCATTTGCTAAATCTAACCAGTTTTTGACTGTTGTGCATTTCTTCTTGCGTTTGAAGGACCGTTGCCCTCTTCTGCATCACGTGATCCACATTAACGTACTTCCGTTGCCAATTCGCTAGCTCGTGGTGCAGATCGTCATACTCTAGTCCATTTCCGGTCAGTTTCTAAAAATAGAAAGACATTACACATGAAAGAAACAAAACCATTATACTAAAAACAAACGCACCTCGACAAAAAAGTGAGCTCTGTGTCAGGTTCGAACATTTTATAGTGTAACTAGGGGGATAAGTTGGATCAGGTTAACAAATTCACGGCTAGAATAGAACAATTTACGGTGTCACAGAAGTGGAATGTTTGTATCTATGTTTTCCATAAATAGTATCTTCATAAGATAACTTACACGTGGAAACGACATAAATAAGTCTCGTTGCAACGACGTACCCTAGCTCTTGGTAACGAAATAATCAAGCACAAAATACATGTTGTTCAATTCATGTTTCAAAATGGCTGACACAATGGAGGCCAACATCATTTCGGAGGATATAAATCAGACATACGCTTTTATATATTTTTCAAACTGCGTGTATTCTGAATTGTTGAGTATGTGGTTACACGAGTAAGTTATGTCGTTCTCAGATTGTCGTCGTTACTGATACTGACTTGTTCCCACGAATAACTAAGTCGTGGAAACGAGTTGATAAGTAGTGAGAACGAATTACTTAGTCGAGGGAAAGACATAAATAAAGACAAGCGCGCGTCATGATGTGAAACACTGACGAGTTGCGTAAAATGAATACATCGAACAATTATATGAACCAGGAGGGAAAACTCTTGCAATAAAACTCTGAAAAAAACAAAAGCAATGTCGTTTATCAAATTACCTCCCTTTGCAAGTTCAAATATACGTTGGATAGTTGCATTTTATATTATAATAATGGTTTGGAAGCATGTACAGTGAACATAAACATGAACACATTTATCATAAAAAATATACAAATATCGGCATATGAAAAAAAAACGATCTTATAGTGTGTAATAGTTACGATTTCATATTATTTTGTACGGAATACCGTTAGGGCAATCGTGGTTACTCAATAAAATCCAGAGGACGACAATGCAATTGTGCGATAGTAAGATGGCGACAATGCGATAGTACGATGGCGACAATGCGACAACGCGATGGTACGATGACGACAATGCGACAGTGCGACAATACGATGGCGAAAGTGCGATAGTACGATGGCGAAAATGCGATAGTCATATCGTACTGTCCCCATCGTATCATCGCATTGTCGCCATCTTACTATTGCGTTATTGTACTGTCGTCATCGTCTTATCTCATTGTCACCATCGTACTATCGCACTGTCGCCATCGTATTGTCGCACTGTCGTCATCGTATTATCGCATTGTCGCTATCGTACTATCGCATTGTCGATATCGTACTATCGCACTGTCGCCATCGTATTGTCGCACTATCGTCATTGTATTATCGCATTGTCGCCATCGTACTTTCGCCATCGTATTTTCGCACTGTCGTCATCGTTCTATCGCATTGTCGCCCTCTGGATTTTAATGTAAAACCACGATGGCACTAACGGTATTCCGTAATTTTGACACCCATACTTCCGCCATGAAGGTCACATCGAGGCCAGCCTGCTCCAGCTCGTGCTGCAGGAATACCCGCACGTTTGTGTTCGAGGAAGCGTCCAGTAAGGTGTTCACGAATTTCATGCTCGAGACCTGAACGAGAATAGGCGAAAGTTTGGTTTTATTAACCTCTTCATAGCAATCTTTAAAATTCATTATTTATATAACTTCGAATGATGTAAGATTAATTGCACTTTAATAGTTGGAAAGGTGATTTGTAATACAATCATGCTATTTTCCGAACAGAAGTTTTAATTTATTAACTTTATCTGACATTAAACATTTACTTGGTTTGTATGGGGAAAAAAGCAAAATAATTCTAAATAAAAACGTTCGGAGGGGCCGAGCTATAACAAATGGGGATGCTACATACACTTTGATGTGTAACGAATTAAAAAAATAAATGACAAACATTTGATGCTTCTAAAGTTTATGAATTCTTAATAGAACTCACCCATTTATGACTGTAATAATCGGAATAGTTCTAGTGACTTTTCACTAAGTACTGGTATTACCTAGGAAACGGACTCGACTGCATATGCTATCGGCGCAGTCGAGGTTGAATACATATACATGTATAAAATGAATATATTTAAGTTAAATGTCAATAGAAACATAAACAAGTCTTCAGTGTGAGCAAAACATACATACAATATAGAAACGTAATATAATGTATTAGAATTGCGCTGACCTTGAAAATGATATTCTGAGGACTGTCCATGTTCATCATGTTCACAAGTGATTTGAATCTAACGGGTTCCCCAATCTTCAGCTGCAGATAAGTGAAGCAGTCCAAGACTCGTGCGAACCCGTCCGTGGCCGCCATTGCTATTGTAAGGATCTGGAATGCGACATAGCAAGTTTATGTTATATTGCATAGGTGAGTTATAACAAATCATATTGTTTAAGTGAATATATTCATCAATGTAAACGGAACTTTTAATATTAAAACAACTTGATATTTCAACTCCTTCAGGAACTTTTTGATGCTAAATCCAAATTATATTGAACATGAGATTTAGCTAATGATTGTCGTAAGAAGAAACATTTAATGTTATTCCGCAACGACACCTCAAACCAGTGTCTACAAACGACTAGATTTTAATCATAGTCATTACGCTTTTGCAATATTTATTGCAAGACACGGTTTCCTCAATCACGTTTTCAAACTCCTATTTTGCAAAATTGAAATAAAGTTCTCAGATGCGCAAGCTCAAAGCTGGTTAATACGCTTGTACAGTTGCATAAATCTAGAAGTACTACTTCCAAAAAACGTTATGCTGCAACAGCAACCGCAACTGCGCTTCTATCAAAGATGACAAATTGGGCAGTAGCAACACGCTACGTCTGTTCAGTACGCAAAACACTATCTCACCTCGACCGCTGTGCCCCTGGACTTGGTGAATGTGCTAACGAGGCTCGTGCATACCGCCTCCAGCCCATAGCGGTCGTCTAGAAGCGTCGAGAGGGCACCCTGAAAATAAGAATTCAAAATTAAATAAAAAGACAGTTGTCGCATAGCGTCGTCGAAAGGCAACCATGACCAACGCAAGTTCAAGATGAGAGAGAGAAGACGGGAACTTAAAAAAAAATATTCAGTTCATGTTATTGCAGCTAAAGCAGAAACAATCTCTCGAAAGAGATTGCAAATTACATACATTATAGTGAACGTACCTTTAATCTTAACGAATATTTGATGCACAGCAAACAATCGTGTTCGTCAGTCTGGAAAATGAAAGATATATACATTGTATTACAAAGAAACAATAAAGTGGATTTACCCAGAAATTGGAATATTTGCACGGAATTAATACATTTATATAACTCATAACGATAACACATAACTGCGATTAGAATTAGACTGAATTGGCTTTATATACGAAACGGGCAATTTACTTAAAGAGTGAAACGGAAGTTCATAAGTAAGAAGCTTATATTTAAACATCAGCTTGCTTGGCGGCGTTGGTTTATAGTCTTCTTTAATTTTGCGACAATACCAAACGTGAGAAAATATCGTCTTTTTAAATCACGTGGTTAAAATATACTCACAAGAGTTTTCTTGTAGTTTTTCAGCTGAGTCATGCTGGCTGAGCCAAACTGCCGGGAACCAGTGTTCTGTATGGATTTAAGGAGCTTCACAAGCAAATTCATGCCGTTGTTTTTCGGCTTCAAGAATTCCTCGATGAAGCTGTAACGATAACATCAGATACAATTCAACATAATGCCTGTTCTTCTTTTAGAATGGCACGACCTCGTCATAGACTTATCAACCATTAATCCAATCTTAATCGTTTGTATTAAATACAATTATTTTTCTCATATGCATTACATTTGCGCAATTGTTTATAAAGATATATAATACTTCAAAGAAAGGAGTTTATAGGACGAGCTGTCGACCATTTGTAACGATATTTTATACATAAATTAAGGTGATTATTAAATTAATTATGCTGATAAAACAGCAACACTTGACGTAAAAAACAACACATACAAAACAAACGAAAACGAAAAAAAACAACAACTGAACAAAGTCACCAAACAAACCTGTCGTATGACATTTTAAGGTCAAGTTTCAGCTTGCGGAGCAAGTACGATAGCGGACTGATGCCATCTTTCTTGATGACGTCATTTCCATCACGTGACGTATCAGTATGGCCACTGACAAACTGGTTCAAATACTGCAGGTAGTGCGTTAAAGCATAAATCGGCGCTCGTGTTTTCTAAAATAAAATGAATGATTGCAATTTTAAAACCTCGAGGTAGTTACATCTCACAAATATTATATCGAGTTTTATTGGCGTCGATGAGTGCTGCATTCGTGTACTGGAAGCACACAGGTTAGGCTTTTTATGATATAATGCTATATTTACAAACACATGTATGCAGTAGATGGCCGATCGTTATGTTGTTTGGAACAATTTATTGAAAAAAACACAATTATTAATCCTCATAATAAAAAAATGAATATCAAAACCCGTACAACTACGCAAATAAATTAGTATGTGCAGCAATATGCAACGTCATTTAATCAAAACACCGTTATAAAGCTTCTTCTTTAAAATATACTTGTTGTTTATTTATGTTACTGTTCTTGCTAATGAAAAAATACCACAAGTTTAGTATAGGAGTGCTTATTCATGAAAAAGGTCGTGTTAAACAGCCAATACCCTGTGTTAATCGTTTAACTCAAAAAATATTTTAAAACATACTTATAAACAATGGCGTAAAATTCCATTCATTATATTGCTGACAGCAATTTGGCATTGAAAATAATTTATTGTTCAAACTTTGAGTAGTAACGAGTGAATACTAGTCTGATTTAAAAGAAGAAGACATTAATCCCAAGCGATTAGGGGTCAACGCATTCATGAACTCACTCGAGTATTGAATTGCGACATATTGGCCTTTCGTGCCAATAATGCTCGTTGAACTTTAGCTTTCAGGATTTTCGAAAGACACATTGTCAATCAAAGTAGAAGTTGCTTCTGTTTAAAATAATATATCTTTCAGTGAATGTGATTTTATTATCAAGAACCCAGTAAAACTCCCTACTTAAAAATTGTTACACCGGAATATGTAAAAATATCAAATTTTGTATTTGTATATTTTGTTCGCTAAAATTTGATTTATTTATTTATTTTTAGTACATTTATGAGTAAACAAATTTAAAGGGACCTTTTCACTTTTGTTAAATTGACAAAAAGAATGTTTCAGAATCGCAAATTTTCGTTGTAGTTATGATATGTGTGAGAAAACAATATAACTTAACATTTACCATGCTCTGAAATATCCATTAATGTTTTTCAATACATGCCAAAATCTGTGAAAAGCTTCCTTTAATGTATTCGAATACATATACTTCAGAAAGATTATCAGGAGAGATATTTGTCTTTAATTCAAGGACATTGAAAAATTGCCCATACAAGCTAACGTCACTGCCTTGAAATGGTCAATGTAAAGCATGAGGAATTTAAACCAGTCGAACGGCACACTTCGACTAGAAATATTCATTAACATACGAGTGTAAATAAATATTAACCTCTTAACACTATTATTCGAATAAAAAGCAATAAAAGGGAACTTAAACTCAATTTTATTGCAATTTAAATACTCAATTGTTTAAGAAGCACCACATCAAGAGAATATCAATTTTCTGAGGCACGACGCAAGAAAGTGAATTCAAATTTAAACCGAATTCTCTCGTATGTACAAGATTGCAGAAAGTAGCTAAATATATAACTAAGGGGCGCACAAACTTGGCATAACGAAGTGGCAAAGTTTTCACTATTTGAACACCATTTTACGCTTGAATCATATTAAGATTAAGTAAATGAAGCCAAATATAGGATCGCACTAAGAAAGTTACGCTTATCACATAATTGTGAAATAGAAAGGGGACGGTATCACAACATCGAACGAGAATATCGCCAGCGTAAATTTTGTCCCATGAACCATGAATACCATTTCATACTAGTATTTCCAATAAATGCACACCTACGAATTTTTTTTAAAGAAATAAGCCGCACTATTGCAGATGGCCAAAAATTATTACATTTACAAGATTAATCTCCACCGAAAGTAAATCTGAAATGATAAGTGCTGCGAAGTTTTTTTACGAAGCAAATAACTTAAGACGGCATCTCGATTCGTAATTTTATAATTAACCGGTAATTATGAGTTATCTTTGTTATTTGTATACAGTTGTAAAATTGAGACGCGTTCTGAGAAAACTGGGCAAAATGCATGTGCGTAAAGTGTCGTCTCAGATTAGCCTGTGCAGTCCGCACAGGCTAATCAGGGACGACACTTTACGCTTTTATGGTATTTTTAGTTTCAAGGAAGTCCCACCTTACCGAAAATCAAGTTTAGGCGGGAAGTGTCGTCCCTGATTAGCCTGTGCGGACTGGACAGGCTAATCTGGGATGACACTTTACGCACATGAATTAAGCCCAGTTTTCTCAGAACAAGGCTCAATTAATCATAATCATCAATAGTTAATAGTTCTGATGATACAAACCCAAGATGATTTTATAACAACTTTAAGTTAAAGTTATTAATATTTTTATTTGTTACCGGTTTTATTTAAGTGTGGTGTTCGCCACAAATAAATGCAGCCAAATATAAAATCGCACTTAACAGCGTTTATGTGGCTAACGATGGTTTCATAACTTTACATACATAGAAGCGCGTTAATCTTAAAATATTATTATTTGTAAATATTAAAATGAAGTAGTATATATGTACGCTGTATATACACATGCATGTATGTATGTAATGATATACTAGTAACTTCAATATATTTAGTTTTAAAACTGTAAAATTGATATATGTGCATGCTAGGAGTGTGTATAGGTTAAATTGTTAGTGGCATTTTTACCTCATCAGACAAAAAATTGTATTACATAGATCCACTTCTTCCATTACATGCATATATTAAATAAATGCTCGTTTTCATTTGTGTAGGTGATGAACTTGTATAAGCTTTATTGCCGAATAAATGTTGCTGTTGTTGCATATATGCCATAAGATACACAACATTATTATCTTAGAATGGTATACTATTCGAATGTGCTAACAAAACAAACTATATTAAGTAAAAGTGTTTTCCTTTTATTTTACTGTCCTTAAAAACAAATATGTGTGCACTCCTTTTATCATGTTCAGGCCATTAGTAAAACATGTGTATACTATCCGGATGTAATCAGGCCATTAGTAAAACATGTGTATACTATCCGGATGTAATCAGGCCATTAGTAAAACATGTGTATACTATCCGGATGTAATCAGGCCATTAGTAAAACATGTGTATACTATCCGGATGTAATCAGGCCATTAGTAAAACATGTGTATACTATCCGGATGTAATCAGGCCATTAGTAAAACATGTGTATACTATCCGGATGTAATCAGGCCATTAGTAAAACATGTGTATACTATCCGGATGTAATCAGGCCATTAGTAAAACATGTGTATACTATCCGGATGTAATCAGGCCATTAGTAAAACATGTGTATACTATCCGGATGTAATCAGGCCATTAGTAAAACATGTGTATACTATCCGGATGTAATCAGGCCATTAGTAAAACATGTGTATACTATCCGGATGTAATCAGGCCATTAGTAAAACATGTGTATACTATCCGGATGTAATCAGGCCATTAGTAAAACATGTGTATACTATCCGGATGTAATCAGGCCATTAGTAAAACATGTGTATACTATCCGGATGTAATCAGGCCATTAGTAAAACATGTGTATACTATCCGGATGTAATCAGGCCATTAGTAAAACATGTGTATACTATCCGGATGTAATCAGGCCATTAGTAAAACATGTGTATACTATCCGGATGTAATCAGGCCATTAGTAAAACATGTGTATACTATCCGGATGTAATCAGGCCATTAGTAAAACATGTGTATACTATCCGGATGTAATCAGGCCATTAGTAAAACATGTGTATACTATCCGGATGTAATCAGGCCATTAGTAAAACATGTGTATACTATCCGGATGTAATCAGGCCATTAGTAAAACATGTGTATACTATCCGGATGTAATCAGGCCATTAGTAAAACATGTGTATACTATCCGGATGTAATCAGGCCATTAGTAAAACATGTGTATACTATCCGGATGTAATCAGGCCATTAGTAAAACATGTGTATACTATCCGGATGTAATCAGGCCATTAGTAAAACATGTGTATACTATCCGGATGTAATCAGGCCATTAGTAAAACATGTGTATACTATCCGGATGTAATCAGGCCATTAGTAAAACATGTGTATACTATCCGGATGTAATCAGGCCATTAGTAAAACATGTGTATACTATCCGGATGTAATCAGGCCATTAGTAAAACATGTGTATACTATCCGGATGTAATCAGGCCATTAGTAAAACATGTGTATACTATCCGGATGTAATCAGGCCATTAGTAAAACATGTGTATACTATCCGGATGTAATCAGGCCATTAGTAAAACATGTGTATACTATCCGGATGTAATCAGGCCATTAGTAAAACATGTGTATACTATCCGGATGTAATCAGGCCATTAGTAAAACATGTGTATACTATCCGGATGTAATCAGGCCATTAGTAAAACATGTGTATACTATCCGGATGCAACTTTGCATAACTTGATTTACTTGAATTCTTAAACTACAAGTACAGTAAGTCATTAATACAAACTTGTATATAAGTTTTCAACTTAAGGTCCTAGTAAATAATATATAATAAATCATTTTATTTCAAATAGTCCAGTTTACAAATCTCGTTTTTAATAATCAATCAATATTCCCCCCTACCTTTATTAATAATTAAAAGAAATGGTTAATAATATACAATACTTGTTTTTATCTCGAAAAAGCAGATTCTTAATAATGTAGTTATTCAGACAAACCATATAAATTATTTTTCTATCCACAATTGTTTATTTCTACTTATAATTGTATCAATACTTATAATCGTATCGCTTCTAAGTACATTGGTTATTATTAGAGGTGCAGTTGCAATGTTAGATGCAATTTATTTATTCCCTTCATAACTTACCAGTTAATAACAGTGTCGTCCAAAACCACCTACCATTACTTATAAATTGTATACTGCATATATAATGTAGGCTATGAGCTTTACGGCTGAATAAATGCTGTTGATGTTCTTATTAAAAGAAGAAATTTTGTAAATAACGTACTTGTGGTCTTTCTGCCAATTTCGAAAATTAAATATGAACTTAATTAATATAGAAGAGGAAAGTTGTAAATTAGCCCATTTAGCTAGTTACAATGTACGTCCATTATTCAGCTTTTAATCGATGGGTTGGGAAGTCGATATTTCGATTGCATATTAAGTCAGTTCCAATTACCCCTTGTATACAAGAACAGTATTTATACAGTACATGGTTGTAAACTAACTGCTCTGTACATGCTCTTTTGAACAACTTGGGCAATACAAGATATTCAATATAAGCATTCCACGATATTAAATAGCTTTATTAGTGTATTTCATATGTTTAATATATATCATGTGAGAAATAACCAGTTGTAACATTGGTCAATTCAAAGAAGATTTAAATTGGGCAATCAGAAAACAATAACTCTATCTAACAAGACTTTTCAAATCAAATATCGATTACAGCGTGTCAGGTGTTAATTAGATTTTGACAGTGTACCTTGCCATGCGAGCAAATAAATCTTGTTTAAAGGACAGCTCAAGATTTGTTATATAAAGGAGAGAAAGTCAATATCTCTCATAACAAAAGTTGAATGAATAAAGATAAGGCAATACTAACTACTGAACAAATATAAGGTTTTTCTTTTCCTGTTTAACATTAATGTTGTTGTTGTTTCAATCGATTAATTAATCATTTCTCCCATGAACACTTTTTTGCTATCAGTCCAAGACAAAATAGCAGTCCCCTACCGGTTAAACTATGTCGGAATAAGAAAATATTCTCTATTAGTTTCATTAACATAGCTTAAGGACTTTGTAGTTATTGCAGGATCCAGATTTTAGTTTTTACTCATTTTTGTTACCATAGCAACCATGTTTTTTCTAACTGAAAAACTGTAATACTGCGTGTATTCTCTATATGGCCCTCAATCCACATACGGGGTCCAATCTTGCCTTTGTTCTTTGTAAATTGTCGCAGGATCCACATTTTTGTTTTTATTTATTTCTGTAATCATGGCAACCACAATTTGTGTCGGCAAAAAAGGAAGGAACGTGCATATTCCGTTTATAGCATTATATTAATATACCGCTTTTCATTAACCGCGCTTTTTTATTTTTTTTCAATCATACCAGTAATAATATTTTTCGGACAGTTTTGACTTATGTTTGTAATTTTACAATCCACAATTTATTACAAATATTGCCCTTAATTCACATACAGCGTTTCATTAATCTAACCAGCCATTAATTAGCCTAAGTACTTTATTTTTTATTTTTAAAAGAATAAGATTTGGAAGGACATATGGACAAATAGACGCATGGGCAGACCGGGGCGAAACAATAGTCCTATCTAGAGAAAACGTTGTGTGTATCAAACACAACAAAATTTAGACTTCAAAGAAACACAGATTTTTGTTAAAACACTTTATCGTTACGTTATTTAAAGAGCATCCCTTATCATAAACCAATTATGATGAACATATAATGGTATTCCATTACAGTTCGTGTATTGCAAGTACATTGAGATGGGACAGCATGATTTTAGAATGAAAAACCTCAAGAATTAAGTAAATTACTGATCTAAGACTTGTTTCGAGAAGCTGACCCAGAACTAACCGGCTAAAACCGATATAAATCCGAAGTTGAAT